>NC_058131.1:277335735-277375022 GCF_016433145.1 Gracilinanus agilis
CTTCCTTCCTTCCTTCCTTCCTTCCTTCCTTCCTTCCTTCCTTCCTTCCTTCCTTCCTTCCTTCCTTCCTTCCTTCCTTCCTTCCTTCCTTCCTTTGGCCTTATTATCAATTCTCTCTTTTTTTGAACTCTTCCCTTCCATCTTAGAATCAATACAATGTATTAGTTTCAAGGCAGAATGGTGGTAAGGGTTGGCAAACCTTTTCCCAGTATGAGTGCCTAGAGGGCAAAATCAAGCTGTCTGTGAGCCCCCAGAGAGAGTTGAGGGAGAAAGTGCTCACTTTAGGCAGATGGACAGAGGGGTGGGGCATACAAAAATGTCCTCAGGCACTGGGAAGATGGGGGGAACAGAGCAATTTCCAAGTACCAGCTCTGGATTCCTTAGCTTCACCAACAAGGAGCTAGGCAATGGGAATTAAGTAACTTCCCCAGGATCATATATCTAGGAAGTGTCTGAGTCAGGCAATAGTTTGTTTTCTTCTAGCTTCTCTTCTCTTTGAACTCTTTCCCTTCATCCGTTGCTCATAATGCTTTATGGACTATTTTAGGCAAAACCACATGGAGGATGTGCCTTATGATCAACCATAAAACTTTATCCCTTACTAGTTGATATTATGACTGAGAGGTCCTCAAGGACCCATATCCTCAGTCTTCTTAGTGTTCTTTGTGAAGTGTTTCATTTTAAAGATGAGGAAACTAAGGCCTAGGGATGGGAAGTGATTTTTCAAAGGTCACCCATTCTTGAACCACAAACAGTTCTTGATTTCTTGACTGAGACTAGTCACAATCCCCTTTCCCTGAGAAGGCAAGAGAAGGCCAAAGCCTTCCTCTGAAGAACTCCAAGTGCCTTGTAGTTATATTCAGAGAAGACTTTTCACTTTTCAGCAAACATTTAAATTGTCTACTATGCAATAGTTGTTTGAAATCACCCATTTTATAGATAGGAAGGATTGAGGTGAAAGGGATTGTTGTGTAGAACTAACTCAGGTCTCTCTTGCTTCCTCAAGGCATTTAAACCCCTCCCCTACAGTTCTAGTGTTGGAGAAGAAAACAGGTTAACATAATTGGAGTTTCAGGGAAGATCTTGAGCAAGACTGAGTGGAAAATATGACCTATTGACTCATGAAAGGCTCATTAGTTCAATTGTGACTAGGAGCTAATCAGGACCTGAGTCTTAGCTAGACCAGTGATGGTAAACCTTTTAGAGAGGGAGTGCCAGGCACTGTCCCCACCCTACCACCCAGGCCAAGTGCCTGTTCACCTCTCCCAGAGACCATGTGCTGTGCTCCCCACTTACCCTACGCAAGGAGGGAGAAACTGTTTCCATTGGGCTGCTAGGCAGAGGGGGAGGGAATGTGAAAAAAAGTCATCGGGCATGTTGGAGAGGGGGAGGGGAGCAGCTCCACCTGAGTCTCTCTGAGAGTGGCTGAGTGTCCACAGAGAGTGCTCTGTGTGTCATCTTTGGCACCTATGCCAAAGGTTTGCCATCACTGGCCTAGACTGACTCTGTCTTGTCCTATTCAGGTCTGCTGTGGCAGCTTCGACCCAGTGATGTGGAGGTGGAACTCCTGGCTCACACACGCCAGGTGGTGAGCCATGACTTGGAGAAGGAAACAGGACTACATACTGGCTGGATTCAGAATGGGGGCCTCTTCATTGCCTCCAACCGCCAGCGACTGGATGAGTACAAAAGACTTATGTCGGTAGGCATGGTTAGGGTTGGGACTAAGTCTGGGATGCAGACTCACTGTCTTTTGCTTTCTCAAATCTCTCCTTCTCCCCTTCTTTTCCCTCCTCCTTCTATCCCTCCTCCCCTTCCTCCTTCTTCTCTCCCTTCTTACTCAATTTCTCCTCCTCCCTCAACTGTTCCTCCAACTGTTCCCCCTCCTCTTATCTTATCTCCTCTTTTTCCTCCTCCTCTCCCTCTTCCTCCTCCTCCTCTCCTCCCCTTCCTCCTCCTCCCCTTCCTCTAACTACTCCCCCTTCCAACTGTCCCTCTTCTTCTTCTTCCTCCTTTTATTCCTCCTCCCTCTCCTCTCTCTTCTCCTACCATACCTCTTCTAGCTACTTCCCTCCTCCTCCTCCTCCTTTTTCTTCTTCTTATACTTCCCACTCCTCCCCTTCTTTCTCCTCCTCCAACTGCTCCCCCTCTTTTCCTTCTTCCTCTCCCTCCTCATCCCTCTACTTATCCCCCTCCTCCTCTCCTTTTCCCCAAAACGCATACAACCACCCCCAGACCAGATACAATAAAGTATTAGGTACACTCTATAAAGCATTCTGAGAAGCCAGAGACTGAGGTGGGTGGGAGCAACTGGGGAAAGTTTTCTGAAGGGAATGGGATTTAGGCCAGACCTCGAAGGCAAGATAAGGTATATGGAGGTATATGGGGAAGGTGAGAGGGCATTCCAGGCTTCCTGATGAACATGAACAAAGGGAAGAGCTAGGGAGTGGATCTCACCACATTCTTAGGTGGTGAGAAGATCTGTATGGTTAGATTAGAATTCATTATAGGGGCTGAGAAGAGGTCTGATTTGGGGGGACTCAGAAGAACCCTTCTCCCTTTATCTTACCCCTAGCTTGGCAAAGCCTATGGGATAGAGTCCCATGTCTTGACACCAGCAGAGACCAAGGCGCTATACCCATTGATGAATGTGGAGGACCTCTACGGCACTCTCTATGTGCCCCAGGATGGCACTATGGACCCTGCAGGCACTTGTACAACCCTCATCAGAGCAGCCTCTGCCCGGGGAGCCCAGGTACGGAAGGAACTCAGGACACTGGATGTTCCCCTTTCTCAGGAGCTTAGACTCTTCCCCACTCAGGGAAAAGCACTAGTCTATGAGGCAGGAGGACTAGGTTGCACTTCTGCCTTACTTTATGACACTAGAAAAATTATTTAATTTCTCTGTACCTCATTTTCCTCCCCCCCACAAAAAATCCATCTGGCTGAACCATAGGGATTGGCAACACATTGGCAAGAGGACCTTGTTGGCTTCTGAGGCAGCTAGATATCACTGTGGATAGAATGTTGGCTTCAAAGTTAGCAAGACCTGAGTTCAAATCTTGCCTCAGATACTTACTAGCTGTGTGACTCCTAGGCAAGTCACTTATCCTTTCTAAATCTCAATTTTCTCATCTATAAAATGGGATGATAATAACACCTATCTCACTGGTTATAGGAAAGATCCAATAAGATCATGTGTGTAAAGTGCTTAATAAATCTTAAAATGCTATATAAAAATGGGCAGTGGGGTGGGGGTGGGGTGTCAGTTAGGTAGCTTAGTGGATTGAAAGGCAGGCCTACAGATAGGAGGTCCTGGGTTCAAATGTGGCTTCTGATACTTCCTGGCGGTGTGTCCTGGGCAAGCCACTAAACCCCCATTTCCTGTTATTGCTCTTCTGCCTTGGAACCAGTTCATGGTATTGATTCTAAGATAGAAGGACTTTTGAAAAAATGGTATGTAAATGGTAATTACTTTTGATATTATTATTATTCAGAAGCAAAAAGCTGAGTTTCAGGTCTAGCATTCTTCTGCCCACCTTATCATAGAGTCATGTTCCTCCTAGATAAATGGACTTCTCTTTAAGTAACTCTGCACATGAACATTTAAATGTCTACAAAATAGGTAAACCAAAAGGTGGGTTCTTCTCTTTGTGAAAGGTTAAATTTTTGCTATTTCCCTGATGACACATAAGTAAGGATTTGATTTATAAAATTTGTTTTTATGTAAAACAGAGATGATCTAAGGAAAGATATACTTGCAATCTATCATTTGACCCAAGTATCCATCCAGGAATGGGGATTTGCCTTGTTACAATTAACTATATTTTTTGAACATTAGGTCATTGAGAACTGCCCTGTGACTGGCATTCAGGTACGAACAGATGACTTTGGTGTACGGCGGGTAGCAGCAGTAGACACCGACTATGGCTCCATCCAGACTTCCTGTGTGGTCAACTGTGCAGGTGGGAAGGCCTAGATATCCACACAACTCTGTACTAGCCCTTGGAAGGGTGTCTCCCTGGAATAGGGTGAGGAGGCAGCAAGAGAAAAGAACCTTTTGAGGCGATTACTCCCTATCCCATAATGCTTGGCCCTGGGGAGTATACTCCCATGGGTTTAGGCAACCCCCAGGGCTATTCTTTTTACCATTTAATCTAAATATCTCAATCTGGTACAAATGAAAGAGAACAGGTATCCTTTCCACATCATGGGGGGTTAGGGGTACAATACCCCTATGACCTAGAAAATCCTTGTAAAATTTTTTGGCCCTCTCTTTGTACCAAATAAGAAGTTTGAATTTTTTTCTTTCTTTTATGGGATGTTTACAGCAACAACAAAAATTGTGCATATTTATGGTATTAAAAAATAAAAATATGCCAGTATTATATAATACTATAAGCATATTTTATGAATTTCTGAGCTTCTAAACATTTCCTGCGTTGCCTGCAGGCCTTCTGTGGCTTCCACAAAACTCCCCTAAATTTCCCATTTAATTTCTTATGCTGACCTGCAATATATTGAAACTGTGATGAGGAAAGTCATGATATGGAAGGAATACCTGTAACTGATTTGAAGACAGGAGTCAATCTGCAATTTATTACCTATGAGACCTTAGAAGATCACTTGAACTTCATTCTGTAAAATTTATTGATGCTTTTAAAAACTGTTGCTGGGAGCAGCTGGGTGGCTCAGTGGATTGAGAGCCAGGTCCAGAGATGAGAGGTCATGGGTTCAAATATAACCTCTGACACTTCCTAGCTATATGACCCTGGGTAAGTCACTTGTACTCCATTGCCTAGCCCTTACCACTCTTCTGCCTTGGAATCAATATACAGTATTGATTCTAAGACAGAAGGGAAAGATTTTTTAAAAACTAAAAACATTGCTATCATTTCTCATACCACCCTACCCTTATCTTATAGCAAGGGAATACAGTTAAACAAAACAGAGATGCATTTATCACATCTAATAGCATAGTCCTCATTCAGCTTTGTAGTCCACCACTTTTCTATGGAGAGAAGGGAGGTATGCTTTATCAATTAAATTCCGGTACTCAAAATGACTCAAGGTGTTGATCTGCAGGTCTTTTAGGTTGTTTTGGACTCGGGTTTGGGTGAGCTTGGAACATTCTTTACTCTGCCATCTTAGCTGCCAGTAACGAGTCTTTCTTAGTTCTTTAGGATTATTTTCAATTATATTATTGAGGTCATTGTGTATATCATTCTCTTGGTTCTGTTTGCTTCCCTCTGCATCAGTTCATACAAGTCTTTTGAGTTACTTCTTGGGCCTCAATTTCCACATCTATAAAATGAGGGATGATAGTATCATAGACTTTAAGATGGAGGCACCTTCAGGGATCCATTATTTGATAGTTGAGGAAACTGAAGCAAGATTGCTTAAGATCATGCAGATGGATGAATAGGACTTCACATTTAGCACTCTTGCCATTGTACTGACTATCAGTAATTCCCAAAGTGGGCCCTACTGTCCCCTGGTGGGCGCTGCAGTGATCCAGGGAGCAGTGATAGCCACACTTCTTTTGTATTACATTCTATTTTGAGTTTAATAAATAGTTTAATAATTTCCAGGGGTGCTAAGTAACATTTTTTCTGGAAAGGGGGCGGTAGGCCAAAAGAGTTTGGGAACCACTGGACTACATGATATCTATTGTTCCCTCCAGATCTTATTCTATGGTTCTTTGATCTCCTGAACTCTGCCTAAAGCCAGGTTGTCATTGGTCTCTAATGGGTCTGTATTTTACTCCTAGGTGTGTGGGCAAGCACCCTGGGAAAAATGGCTGGAGTGAAGGTGCCACTCGTGGCCATGCATCATGCCTACGTGGTCACTGAACGCATTGAAGGGATCCAGGTGAGCTTGGAAACACTAGAGCTTCACATAGTGGATAGAGTACAGGATTTGGAGTCCTGAACATGAAAATTTGAACTCTTCCTCAGAAACTTACTAGCTGAGTAACTGATAGAAGCAACATAGCCTCTTACCACCTCAGTTTCTTAATCTGTAAAATGAGTATTATAATAATAGCAACTACTTCCTAGAGTTTTGAGGATCAAATCAGCTAATACATGCAAAGTGCTTTGCAAATCTCAGAGCATCATATAAGTGTAAGCCAGAGGCAGAGATAATGACAAAAAGCAGATAATTTGGAATGTCTTTTTCTATTTGCCTTTGGAAAATGCATTGTTTCTCCTTTTGGAAAAGGGCCAAGGATAGCTTTCATTCTTGGAAGAAATCCTGATATCTAGCTTATTGTGGTACTAAAGAAAGCTAGATGAATATGGACTAGGACACGATGGGAAGCCAATCTGAGTTTCAAGATTTGCTGCCTTTCCCCAGATTGTTTGCAAAAGAGAGAAGCCAACAAATGAATCTAAACCAACAGATTGTTTATAAAGTTCTTATTATGCACAAAGCTCTGTGCTCAGTGCTGGTAATTCAAAAAGAAAAATGAAACCACCCCCATCTCTAAGGAGTTTACCTCTTCCTGATGGAGAGGGAGGAGGAGACTATAGAAGGCTGAGGAAGTGAAGAAGACAAGAAGAGATGGAGGCATTCCAAGAGTATTTGGGGGAGGGGGGAGAATACCCACTGCTGGGAGGACCAGGGATGGTTTCATTTTCATTCATTTATAGTGGAAGTGAATAATTGAAAGGTAAACCCAGTCTAGGAGCACCAAATTGGCTAGGTTTTGGAAGTCATTTTAGGGACATCACTGGGCCAGCATTCCAGTGAGATTGCAAACAGACCCAGAACTCTGTCAGAGCTGAGAAGAGATTTCAAGATAAGGCAGGTTCTGGGTAGCTTCGCTTGGTGAGTATGGAGAAGAGCAGACCCTAGAGTCTTAGCAGACCCCCATTACCATGCAGTGTTTACTAACCAGGCTCAGTTCTGAACTCTTCAATTGCAGGGACCATGCTGGGGAACATGGGCTCTTCTCTTAATTGGCCACCAGAGGTCACTCTTAGGCTATGTTTGGCCCAACATTGGCCAGAAACACTTCTGTAGGCAAGGATGGAACAGGACAGAACTTTTTTTTAAACCCTTACTCTCTGTCTTAGTAATAATTCTAAGACAGAAGAGCAAAGGCTAGGCAATTGAATTTAAGTGACTTGCCCAGGGTCACACAACTAGGAAATGTTTGAGGTCAAATTTGAATCCAGGACATCTCAATCTGGTGCTCTATCCACTGTGCCACCCAGCTGCCCCAGGGCAGAGCTTTGAGACCTAACACAAGGAAGAGACATCTAAAGACTGATGGAAGGACATTAGAGGGAGGCAGTTATTGGCTCAATATAATCAGTTTTCATGGTATGTGTGTGTGTGTATATATATATATATATATATGTACATATATATATATATATATTTTTTTTTTTTTAACCCATACCTTATGGCTTAGAAGCAATATGAAGTATCAGTTCCAAGGCAGAAGAGCAGTAAGGGCTAGGCATTTGGGATTAAGTGACTTGCCCAGGATCACACAGCTAGGAAGAGTCCAAGGCCAGTACCTCCCATCTTTAGGTCTGGTTCTCTATCTACTGAGCTACCTCGCTGACCCTTCCTTGTACCTTTTTATGTTTTCCATCTACAATTTATTTTCATAAACTTCATGCAGTTAGCTTTAGGAAGTGGGTGAGTGAATATTACTCCTGACATCTAGAATTGGTGTTGTTGAGGCCTCAGCACTGCCCTGTTCAGAAATAAGTTGGGCTATCTTGTTAAACAGTAAATTTTCTGTTGGTGTTTCTGCTCTTCACATAGTGAAGAGATGACTGCTTGTTAGGGATGCTGTTGAGGATATTCATATTGCAGGTAAAGGCTAGAGGAGGTGGTCTTTGAGGTCCCTTCCAAGTCTGAGGAGCTGTGAATTTTTGCCTTGGGGTCTAGGAGTGGCACAAAGGGGCCATTGGAATTCCAAATGTTTGAAGAGGATTTTCAGTTTCTCTTCTCACTCTCACCAGTGCATTCTTGGGTTTGATTCTGAGCCTGGGCCAGAGTTTCCTTGACCTGTGAATAAGCATTATTGTAGGACCTGCTCAATCTTTCCTTGGCCAAAGATAGTGGAGGGATAGATTGTGTAGAAGAGATTAAACAAGTAATCAAGCCTAGGCCAGTTTTTGTTTCCAAAGAGAATGCAGGGGCGAAGAGGACTAGACATTCTCATTGGAGTGTGAAAGGCCTGCTGTTTTCTGAGTGAGTCAGACTATGGGTGAAGTACCACATCCAGTTCTGGGCACCCTGTTTTAGGAAAGATATTTACAAGTTGGAGCATGTCTTGAGGAGGGTGACAAGGTTGGAGACGAGGTCATATGAAGGAAGGAAGGAATAGAGGGAGGAAGGAAGGAGGGAAGAGAGAAGGAAGGAAGGGAGAGAAGGAGGAAGAAAAGAAGAAGGAATACAGGAGAGAAATAAGGAAGAGAGGGATGAAGGAATGGAGGGAGGAAGGGAGGAAAGAGAAAAGAGGGGGAGGAAGGAAGGAAGGGGGAGGAAGAGAGGGAGGGAGAGAGAAGGAAATAAACATTTTATTTATTTTTCCAATTTTATTTTCTTAAGTATTTTTTCTGTGGTTACATGATTCATTTTCTCTCCCTCCCTTCTTCCTTCCCTCCTCCCAGAGCTGACAAGCAATTCAACTGGGTTATAAATGTATTACTACTCAGTATCTATTTCCATATCATTCATTTTTGCAATAGAGTAATCTTTTAAAACCAAATCATATACCCATATAAACAAGTGATAGATCATATGTTTTTCTTCTTCAGGAAATAAGCATTTTAAAGTGTCTGCTATGTGCCAGGCAAAACTCATTTGAAAGAATTGGGGCCATTTAGCCTAAAGAATAGGAAAATTAAGAAGGGAGGGGGGAATATTAACAAATGTTTGGATTGCTGTCATGAGAGAAATTAGATTTGTTCAGATTAGTTCAGGGAGGAGCAGACCTAGGATATTTAGAGATAGAAGGAACCTATTGATCCTGAGTACAGTTTGTTACTCCATATTTGTTCCTTTTTGCCTTTACCATTAGATTGTAAGTTCCTTTAGGGCAGGTACAATCTCTTATCTCTTTTTTTTCTGTCCTTAGTACTTAGCAGACACTTAATAGACTTAGTGGATATTTAACACATGTTTCTTGACTGATTGAAAGGCTGTCTATGCCAATTCCATCATTTTATTTAACTGTTGGTGGAAGCTTCCAGAAACTCTGAGAAAAAGGTTCATTGTAACCAAAGCAAAATATATGTCCCTGTTTGGCTTTTTATCACAGGAGGTCTTCAAGTGGAGAGGCTCAATGACCTCTGACCCCTTCTCCAAGACGTTACAAGAAGAAATTCTTGCTGTGGGTGCTGGTTGTACGAAATGAACTCTAAGATCCCTTCCAACAAATTTTGTGATTGTCCCTTGTCCCAGAAAATGCTAGAGGAAGGACTAATTCAATCCTGGGTCTTTTCTCTTCTCATCTCCTTTCTTTAAAGTGTCTTGCATGATTTCACAAATTCCAATTTTATTCAACAAATCATCTGTGGTGCATAACAGTTGTCGAAGCTATAGGTGGGGGTAACCCAGAAACATTTGGTCAGTCAACAAGCACTTATTACTCACTTACTATCTGCTGGACACTGCAATAAGTGCTGGAGATAGAAAGAAAAAGAAAAAAACACCCCTGGCCCTCCAGGTGTTTACATTCTAATGGCAGAGACAACATGTTTAAAAACATGGGGATTTTGGCTATGTTTGGGGCTGAAATTGAGATCCCTGGGCTGAAATCCCCTGATATATTTCTCCTAAGGCCACAGCCTTAGGATTTAGTTTGGAGCTAGGGAAAAGATTAAGAAACAGCCAGGTGGGGGCAGCTAGAGGACTTGGTGAATTGAAAGCCAGTCCTAGAGACCAGAGATGCTAGGTTCAAATCTGGCCTCAAACACTCCCTAGCTCTATGACCCTGGGCAAGTCATGTAACCCCAATTGCCTAGCCCTTACCTCTCTTCTGCCTTAGAACCAATACACTGTATTTATTTTAAGACAGAAGGTAAGGGTTTAAGAAAGAAAGAGAAACAGAAAAAAGAAAGAAAGAGAAAAAGGAAGAAACAAACAAAAAAGAAAGAGAAAGAAAGAATTGGTTTATTGTATAGAGTACTGGGCTTGGAGTCAAAAGACTTGAATTCAGATACTACCTCAGATGCTTATTAGCTATGTGACTCTAAACAAGTCATTTAACATTAATTTTCTCACATATAAAACTGGGGAGAATAATAGCACTCATCTCTCAGGGTTGCTGTGAGAACCAATGACATAATATTTGTAAAGCACTTTGTAAACCTTAAAGCACCATATAACTGTTAGGTATTATTATTGGGAGCTAACCATTGAGTTCCCATCCTCCCTTGACCCTTTACTGTTAGTGTGACTACAGTGATGGAAGGTGTCCAAAGACTCTCCGGAGGTTCCATTCACCAAAGCAAACAGAAACCAAACTATTTTATTGGAGTAGATGGTGCTTATTTACTATTGTTCAGGGCAGGGGCGGGGGAGTTGCCCACCATCCCCATGCCAGGCTGTCTAATGGGAAAAGCCCTCTAGGCCCCATCTGGGGATGTTTACTGGCAGGCTGCCCTGGCAGGTGGTAGGCATAGCCAATCATGCATCCTGTCTGCTCCCCATCTGGACCTCCCAGAAAGCAGAACCTGGGGGCAACAAGGCTGGTAAGAGAGGCTATTAGCAACCAGCCAAGCACCTCTTGTTTATCTCTAACTTCTCCATCTGGGTGGGCAGAGCAGTGTAGAGGCTTAAATAAGACCAACTCTAGATCATGAACAATAGAAATCCAGCCCACCCACTTCCTAAAGTTAACTCTATGGGGCTTATTGGAAATAAACCACTGGGGGAACACACATGAAAGATGCGAGGAATGCATGTACCAATCAGCTCCGTCAGTCTTTCAACTTCTCATTTGCTCCTGAGAAGTCAGAGAACATCCCTGGTAGGTCCAGACAATGGATAACCTTGCCTAGAATATGAGTTAAGACTGAGTCACTACAGTGATTAAGAGGAGAAGCATTTTGTTTTTTAGAGGGCAAAGGCAGTGGGAAGTTTTCTTAAATGCACTAGTGTCTGGACCTACCAGGGATGCAATTCTCCTGAGCAAACTAGATAACAAAGCACCCTAGAATTGGTAGCATTCCTTTGGCATCCGCAGGAGTCTGTCAAAGTTCTGAGAGTACCCTTTTCTAGGAGGTAGAGAGAAGAGTGTATTATTTTAGGGGGGGGCAGCTAGGTGGCTCAGTGGATTGAGAGCCAGGCCTAGAAATGGGAGATCCTGGGTTCAAATCTGGCCTCAGGCCTAGAAGATGAGGGTTAAAAAAGAAAGTATTAGGGGGCAGCTGGGCAACTCAGTGGATTGAGATCCAGGCCTAGAGACAGGAGGTCCTAGGTTCAAATCTGGCCTCAGACACTTCCTAGCTGTGTGACCCTGGGCAAGTCACTTGACCTCCATTGCCTACCCTTACCACTCTTCTGCCTGAGAGCCAATACACAGTATTGACTCCAAGATGGAAGGTAAGGGTTAAAAAAAAAGTATTGGGTTTTTTTTTTGTTTTTTTTTTTGTTTTTTTTAGTGGTAGGTGACTAGACGAGAGAAATCATTGCCATTTGTCCTCAGGAAGCTTACTGTCCATGGGGGTGGGAGCATGTAATCACTGAAGTTCCTTTCAGCTCTAACAATTTATGGTTCCAGGTACTGGCAATAAAAAATAGATATAAAGCCTTGTTCCTGTTCTCATAGCACTCACTGTCTAGTTGAGAAATGTGGTCATGACCACAGAAAAATAAATGAGTGAGCATACTATATACAAAGCACTGTGCTAAAGACAGGAGATACCCATAGAGAAACAAGACAGTCCCTGCTCTCAAAGGAGCTCATTCTGAAGGAGACAACATATTAGGAAGGTTTCAGCTAAAAGTGAGATGGAAAAATTATAGCATCCTTAGGGTGCAGCAGCAAAGTAGATATTAACACTTCTTTATTGTCATGTTCACTGACAAAGTCATTTGTTTCTAATTTTACAATAACATTGGATCTTTGATACCAAGAACTTTTCTTCCTGGGTCTTCTATAGAAGTGGCAATAGTGCCTGCAAGGTCATTTACTGGGTGGCACCTTCCCAGGGGGCTGCTTCCCAGGGTGATGCCTGAAGGCACTGGACATAAGCATTGCTTCTCCCAAGGCTCTTGGATTCAGAGTCCTGGGCTTTCTCCATCAAGGTCTGAGGAGGGATGGTGGTCAAGGGTTGGTGACGATGGTGGTTTGACTTAGCTGGCAAATGTTCCCTCTGTCTCTCCCTTGCTGCTTCAGCTGGGCTGACTTACCTGCCCTGTGTATGTGATTCAAGGCAGTGGGTGTAAGAAAAAACCCAAGAGATGAAGCTAGAAGTCAGAGGAACAAGAGGTGGTTGTAGACTAGGAAGGGATCACGGAGGAGGCAGGATCTGTCTGAAGAATTGGTTGATACTCTTCTGCCTTAGAACCAATACATGGTATTGACTCTAAGATGGAAGGTGAGGGTTTAAAAAAAAAAGAATCGGTTACATTTGGATGAGTAAGAGAGAAGAGGGCAGGTAAGGGTTGAAAAATGGAGAAAAACAGGAAGATTGGGAGAAATGGAGACGAAATAGTGAAAACAGAAGAGAAAACAAGGAAGGAGCTCCCAGAGTAGGGAGATAATCAGAGTGATCTAGAGGCAGTGGCACAATGCCTGGCCTAGAGCTGACCCTGAACCTGAAGCCTGATCGGGGCAGCAGGAAACTGGGAATGCCCAGAGAAAGTAGCCTTTTTTATCTTGGAGACCAAACTTAGGGGGCAGTTAAGGGGAAGAGGCAAGGAGTCTCAGAGGTGTAGTCCTGGTTATAACAGAAACAGGTTCTGATTGGATGAGTTCAGTTCCATAAACATTTATTAAGTGCCAACTATGTATAATGTACTGTGCAAGGTACACAAGAGTAAAAATAAAAGTCCCTGCCTTCGAGGAGCTTACATTCACTGAGGCCAAGGACACAAAAAAGTAAATTCTAAGTAGATACAAAGTAATTTCAAGAGGATAGAGTATTAACAACTAGAGAATCAATCAATCAACCAACGAATATTTATTATATACTTACCATGTACCCAAGAACTGTACTTCCTTGGGGAGACAAAGGAGAAACTGAAATAGTCCCTTGCCCTCAGGGGATTGATATTCTGGTCAAAACACACACACACACACACACACACATATATGTATATATATGTATGTATGAATAAAATATAAAGGTTGGGGTAGGGTTAACTGACCTACCCATCAAGGCACCCACCTCCCTTCAAAGTCAGTGATAAATACTTGCCAAATTAATTTCATTTGTTGGTCTTAGACTAAATAGGAAAAATGGAACTGGAATGACATTGCCTGGAATCCTATCTGGGCCTAGGAAACTCAGCTATGCCACAATTAGGAAGTGAAGCAGGGAATCATTTCAGAAGTTGGAGCAAACATGGTGATTCAGTAAAACCTTTGAGGAGGGGCTGCCTGGAGGGAAAGAAAAAGCCCTGGAGTAATTTCCACTCCTTGTAGCTAGAAGTCTTTTTTCCCCCCCGCCATGAATGAGATTCCTATTAGGCAGAGTATAGTTTCTTCATTGAGCTCCTTGTCTGTCCTTCTGTCCCATTGTACATATTGCTGCCAGCAGAAGGTTATAGTGCTGAGACACTTATGGGAAGATGTGAAGTCCAAAGTCTTCTGAACCTTGTTGCAGCTCCCAAGGCTGGGGAGAGAGTAGATTTGGTGTTGAGAGGAGATGAAGAAGGAGACTTAGGCTAAGGCCAATGTCAGGGCTTCTCTTTCCCTCTCAGGCAATTCTTCCTCAGTTACTTTATTTTTTTAATTTTTAAACACTCCCCTTCCATCTTAGAATCAATACTACGTATTGATTCCAAGGCAAAAGAGTGGTAAAGGCTAGGCAATGGGGGTTAAATGACTTGCCCAGAGTCACACAGCTAGGAAGTGTCTGAGGCCATTTGAACCCAGGAACTCCTGCCTCAGTAACTTTAAAAGAACATATTTTCTCTAGCTTGTCCAATGATTCCCTTCTCTATATACTTGATAGTTTGCAGGTAATTCTTGGGCACTGAGCAAGTTTCCACTCCATTTCAGAGGGCTTGGTCTAAAGCCAATGACTGAAGAGGCAGCAAGGTGGCTTGGTAGATTAAGAGCCAGGCCTGTAGACAAGAAGTCTTAGTTCAGATTTGGCCTCAGACTCTTCCTAGCTGTGTGACCCTGGGCAAGTCACTTAACTCCCATTGTCTAAGCCCTTGTTGCTCTTCTTCCTTAGAACCAATACACAGAATTTATTATTTTATTATTATTAGATTATTATTATATTAATTTATTGTTTATTATTATTATTCTAAGGTAGAAGGTAAAGGGTTAAAAAAAAGCCTTTAACCAAAATTGCTTGATTTCACTTATTTTAAGGGATATGAGATGACTTGGTCAAGTAAATCCATCAATCCTATACTTACATATATAAAATAAATGCAAGGCAAGTTTTTCAGAGAAGTTACTAGTAGCTAGGAAATGAGAAAAAGCATCACTTAGAAAGAAAAACAGATTAGGTCAAGACCAAATGTATATGAGGTGAGAAGAAGAGGGAAGAGTCAGTGTAAAGAGACAGAATTGAAATCAGAGATCCATAAAGACTTCATACGATGAAGGAAGCTAGGGATAGATTAGGGTAGCTAGTGGTGCAGAAGGTAAAGCACTAGGCCTGGAATCAGGAGTTCAAATTTGACCTCAAACACTTATTGGTTGTGTGACTATGGGCAAATCATTAAAAAAAATTTTTTTTAATTGAAAATTTTCATTTAATTAATTAATTTAGATTATTTTTCCATTGTTACATGTTTCATGTTCTTTCCCTCCCCCCAAGCTTCCCCTCCCCCATAGCTGACATGCAATTCCCCTAGGTTTTACATGTGTCATTGATCAAGACCTATTTCCATATAATTGATAATTGCACCGGGGTGATCGTTTAGTCTACATTCCTAATTATGTCCCCATCAGTATGGGCAATCATTTAACCCTCAGTTTTCTCATCTGTAAAATGAGCTGGAGAAGGAAATGACAAACCACTGTAGTATCTTTCCTGAGAAACCCTACATTGGGACATGAAGAGTTGACTGAACCACAACAAAGGATGGATTGAATTGGAGGGGAGCGGGGAGAGAGGGAAAGAGAGAGACAGAGAGAGAGAGACAGAGAGACAGAGAGAGAGGGAGAGAAAGAGGGAGAAGAGAGGAGAGAGGAGAGAGGAGAGGATTTGCATGTGTGCATCTAGTGCATATTACGTCCTTTTCCCTTTTCTGTCTTTCCTTCTAGGCTAATAGGATTCTTCCCATAAAAAAAAAAACATTTATTTATTTATTGGTTTGTTTGTTTATTTATTTATCTGTAGAACATGCCCAATGTCCGGGATCATGATGCCTCTGTTTATCTCCGCCTCCAAGGAGATGCCCTCTCTGTGGGAGGTTACGAGTCCAACCCAATATTCTGGGACAAGGTGAGTGGTGCCCTGGTCAGAATGGCACGGGGAGCAAAAAATAGATACTGTATGAAGCAGGAGACACCAGATTCTGAGTCCTTTTACAGCAAGATTAAGAATTACTGAGAATTTACTATCAGTTTGCTTTAAACTCCTGTCCTAACACTTGCAAGCTGTGAACTTGAAACTAGCTCTCCAGTAGTGGAGGCAGGTTGTACTGAGCCATACACACATTCGTGACTTTGTAGGAAAAGGCACACTCTTGCCAAGTGGCCAGTGAAGGACCGCTATCTCTGTATGGGGAATAGAAAAGGCTGCATAAGATGGTCAAACCCATTACCTAAACCTAATTAATGGAACAGGGAATAGATCTGTGAATTCTAGAGGACTCTCAGGTGAGGAAAGTCCCTCTGCTGGTGCAGTTTACCACCTTCTCTGCAATTGATATTCAGAGGGTTGTCAAGATCAACAAAGTTAAGTGACTTATGTGAAGTCACACAGCCAGTAGGTCTCAGAAGAGGGACATGAAACCAGACCAGCTTTCTGCCCATTGTAGTGCACCACATTACCTCTAAATACGGAAGTAACACAACCTAAAGCTTGAGACAGAGGAGGCTCAAAGAACAGCACAGGAGATGAAATCTTCCTATAGCCGCTGGCTTCAGCCCCTTTTCTCTAGTTGGTTGTGATCGTGACTTGTCCTTCAGCTTCAACCCTTCCTTTTTTAGCGACTGTCCAAGATTCATCTTGTTTCTGCAGGTATCTGATAAATTTGCCTTTGGCCTCTTTGACCTGGACTGGGATGTGTTTACCCAGCACATCGAAGGTGCCATCAACCGAGTCCCAGTACTGGAGAAAACAGGGATCAAATCTACTGTCTGTGGCCCTGGTAAGGAGAACTATCTCCCTAAGTGGGGTTAGCCTTGGAGTCAAAGTTTTTCCCACCTGGGTACCCTTGGTTGAATCATGTAACTACTCTGTGCCTCAGTTTCCTCATCTATAAAGTTAATAATAATCATCATCCCTCCTTTGCCTAAGTCCCAAAGTTATTATGAGAATGAAATGAGATAATAGACCTACAATAATTTAAAAAAAAACAAAGTCGATTACAAATGTGAGAAATGTTAGAGTTATTCTTCTCCAGGCAGGGACAGAAGCTATTTCTCTCCGGGGTCTACATCTGTGTGGAAGTAGCAACAGAGACCCAAGAGAGCAGCAAGAACAGCTCTGAATATAGGTGGTTGTTTTTTTTCCTCCAAGTGTTCCTGCGCCCTGATTCACCTTCTTTCTTTGGCCTCTGGGAAAAACTGAAGGAACTGGAAACAGACGTGGGATGTAAACAGAATGAGCTCAGCTCCTAAAATACTCCCACCTTGAATTTATATATAGCACCTTTTTCTTTCCCCTCCTTCCCCTCCCCCACCTGCCCCCAGCATTCACGTGGATCACGTCACTGAGGTGGGTTGGAGCAGAGAGACTCTTCCCATTTTACAAGGGAAGAAACTGAGGCTAAGCGATTTTCCCAAAGTAAGTGACAAGTTTGACTCAGCTCTGTGTAAACTCAGAGAGAAGCTGGGTCTGCTGCTCCTTATAGTAGTAGGAGTCTAGGACTTAAAACAAAGGATTCTCCAAAATCATCTGTTCTAGACTTCTCCATTTTACATGGGAGGAAACTGAGGCTCAAGGAGACAAATGACTTGCTTGAGCTTACATAGATGGTAACAGAAGTTGGAATTTGAACCCAGATCCTCTGTGACTTTAAATCTTAACTCTGTGCCATGCTGCATTATAATAAAAGCAATAGCTCGCCACAGAGCTTACATATATTGCTAACAAACATTATCTCATTGGATCCTCATGACAATCTTGGGAAGTAAGGGCTATTTATTATCCCTATTTTTTCAGATAGGGAAACTGAGGCAGGCAGTGGTGAAATAATTTGCCCAGCTAATAAAGTTGTCTGACATTAGATTTTAACTCAGGGCTTCCTAAGTCCATCTAGTATTCTTTCCACCACATCATCGAACTACCTTTGTCTGTGGCCCTTGCTTTTCCTTTTCAGAAACCTTCCATATCTTTTACATGCATCATTCAGTAAACTAAAAGAGTCCTGATAGATGTGTTAGGCTCTCTTCCTCTGCTTTCATCTTTCCTTTCTACTTCTATGATTTCATTTGAAGATGCTAGTAACTTTGAGAAGTGGGTAGGGAAGGTGTTTTTATCCCCATTTTAGAGAAGAGTAAACTAAGGTCCATAGAGAAACTTACTAGAGGTTGCTCCAGCTCATAGAGCCAGGGTCTGAACTATACCCCCAGGTCTCTTGCTTCAAACTGGAGTGGGTTTTCCCCCCTCTAATGTCCCTTCTTTGCCAGGGACTGGAGAATCTAGATTGGCAGCCATGACTACAAGACAAGAGAATAAATAGACACCAAAGCTCTAGGCTGTTTTTCAGCTTTAATCCATTAGGCTAATAAAGAAGTATTTATCTGAAATTCAGGACACACTTTCCCAGTAGATAGATTAAAAGAAACACACACATGAAATTCCAGCTTGAAATTGTGGTATGTGGGGAAAAAAATGACTAATTTAGCCCTGCAACCTCCCCAGGCTTGTGTGGGATTGGGAGTGAAAAAAAGAAGTGTTTAAAATAATACTTTGGGTGGAATGAATAACCCATAACTTAAAAAAAATTAATTAGATGGGAGTTTCACCTTGCATCTTAGAGACCTGTTTTATGAGGGCAGGGGGCAGCATGGAGGGAGGAAAGATTTTTTCTTTTTTAATTTTGATTTAAAATATTTTTCCATGGTTACATGATTCATAATCCCCCCTCCCCTGCTCTCTCCTCCCCACTCCCAAAACCAACAAGCAGTTCCACTGGGTTATACATGTATCATTGTTCAAAACATATTTCTATGTTATTCACATTTGCAGTAGAGTGATCTTTTAATGCTGATACATACAATAATGTCCAATCATCCCTATCTCACCATGTGATTGATCATATATTTTTCTAATGCATTTCTGCTCCCACAGTTCTTTCTCTGGATGTGGGTAGTGTTCTTTCTCATAAGTCCCTCAGAATTGTCCTGGGTCATTGCATTGCTGCTAGTACAGGAGTCCATTATATTCGATTGTACCACAGTGTATCTGTCTCTGTACATAATGTTCTCCTGGCTCTGCTCCTTTCACACTGCATCAATTCCTGGAGGTCATTCCAGTTCACATGGAATTTGTCCAATTCATTATTTCTTTTAGCATGATAATATTCCATCACCAACATATCCCACAATTTATTGAGCCATTCCCCAATTGATGGACAACCCCTCATTTTCCAATTTTTTGCCACCACAAAGAGTACAGCTATAAGTATTTTGGTACAAGTCTTTTTCCCTATGATCTCTTTGGGGTACAAACCCAGCAGTGGTATGGCTGGGTCAAAGGGCAGGCATTCTTTTAAAGCCCTTTGTGTATAGTTCCAAATTTCAAAGAAAGATTTTCTTTCTGATTTTTCAGTTGTGGTTGATGACCTCTTTTGGAAATAATTGACTCTTTGTGCCAGGAAAGACAAACACTGTGGAGTAAACATTGGCACCCAGGAAATAAGAGGCAAGCAGGATTCCTTCAAAGGAGCCCAACTTTGTTGGAAGCACAAACATCCTGGTCATCATGATTCTAGGATCATAGAACACAGACCTAGCATGATCAAATGCCATAATACATTCCCCTTTAGAACTCAAAGCTGGAAGAAAACAGGGAACAAAAACAATGAAATATAGAATATGGAGTTTGAAGGGGCAGGCTGTCTGAAAAGTAAGCTAATTATGAGTCAATGGCATAATGTGGTGGCCAAAAAAAATGCTAATGCAATCTGAGGCTGAATTAAGAGAGGCATGGCTTCCAGGAATGAGAACATGATTATCCTACTGCATTCTGCCCCATTTAGATCACTTTTTTTTTCAGTTCTGGAAAGCACCTTGTAGGAAGAGACGGATCAGTTGGTGAGCACTCGAAGGGAGGAAATCTGGATGGTGAAGGAACCCAAGGTGGTTCCATTTGAGGATCAGCTGAGAGGACTGGGCCAGAAGAAACAACTTGGGTGGAGGGGCGGAGAGGAGATGAGATGAGATAGTTTTTAAAGTATTCTAAGGGTTGCTATGTAGAAGGTGGATTCATTTGGTAGCAAGGTGATGAAGTAAAGAGAGGGGCTGAATCTGAAGTCAAGAAGACCCGACTTCAAATACTGCCTTTCATTTATTCATTCAATAAATATTTTTTAATGTTTATTATGTGCCAGGCACTATGCTAAGTTCTGGGGGAAGGGAGAGGTGTACAAAAAGAGGCAAAAGACAGTCTGCTCTCAAGGAGCTTAAGATCTAAAAGAAGAGACAATATTCAAACAAATTTATACAATGCAAGGCTGTATAAAGAATAAATAGTAAATAATCAAAAAAGAAAAAAGCACTGGAATTAAAGGAGTTAGAGAAAGCTTTCTGTAGAAGGTGGGATTTAAGGAAAGACTTAAGGTAAGACAGAGAGGTCAGAGAGAGCACATTTCAGGCATGGGAGGCAGCCAGAGAAAATGCCTGGAGCTGAGAGAAAGTGTCTTCCAGTTATAGTACCTATTATGATCTGTGTGACCTTGCACAAGTCACTTAAACTCAGTTTCCTCATCTATAAAATGCAGATTTTACAGGACTGTTATGAGAATTAGATGAAATAATGCTTCTTTGCAAAACTTAAAATGCTATGTAAATGCTAGCACTTGTGACCAAAAAGGGCAGAATCAGGATCAATGAATAGAAGTTTTGTTTTTTTTTTAAAACCTTTACCTTCTGCCTTAGAATCAAAGGGTGAGGCAATGGGGGTTAAGTAATTTGCCCAGGGTCATACATCTAGGAAGTGGCTAAGGTCAGATTTGAACCCAGGACCTCCCATCTCTAGGCCTGGTTCTCTATCCACTGAGCCCCCAGTTGAAGGGGAATTTTAAAGAAGAAAATTTAGGTTTGACATAAGGACAAGCTTCTTATATTCTTATAAGGATGAGCTGCCCATAGAAATGAAATGGGTTGCCTTGGAGGGGCATTCAGATTCCCCTGAATGGAATTTCCCACCCCAGCATAGGTTGGGTGATGATTCATCAATTGTGTTAGTGAATTGTGGGCAATGCAGTCTAAAATATGTTTGGATGTAGGTTTGACTCCCTTTTACAAATTGCCTCCTGATATGCTGAATGTTGTCTTCAGCAGTCATGTCCCTGAACCCTAGGATAGTCTCTCCAGCTTCCAGCAGTCTGTCTAGGTATAAGCTTGGATGTTCCTCCTCCCCCTGCTTCAACTTTTCAAATGAGCCCCATGCATTTGATCGTTTAGCATGAAGTCTCATCGCCTCTGCCAAGTCTTCCCTGCATCTCCTAAGATATGTCATGTTTGCATGAGATGACAGCTCTAGATCTTGATGTTGCTCAGGGCACGATGCTAAATTGGGATTGTTCCTTGTTTCTGCAGGAAATTTAGCTTTTTTACTTGGGGTAAATAGTTCTGTTAATAAGAGTTCCACATCTTCAAAATTAGGATTATACAGCCTGACTGCCCATTTGAATTCTTTTATTGCCTTATGTGGATTTACGAAGAACTGGGGGAACCTCCTTTTTAAAATCTCTAGATCCCCTCCAGTAAATGGTTTATAGCCTTTAACATGTATAATCCCAGCATCCGGTTGTACTATTGTTCTGTCTGTAATAGGAAGTATTGTTACAGGAGCTGCCTCTGCCCCTGCAACTTCTTGCTTTTCTGGGTTGTCCTTTTTAATCCCTTGTTGTTTTTCACCCCCTTTCTTTTCCAGTTTGAGGCTGAACTAGAAGGCCTTCCTTCCAAGGGTGACTCAAGGATCCCATGAACATCAATGTGGAGTAGGATCATCTAATCCAATTTCCTTATTTTATAGGACTAAGGTTCCGCCCCCCCCTCCAAACCTGGGAAAATGACTTCAACACCCCCAAGGAAGAGAGCAGATTAGGATTGGGAATTAAGGGATTTTAGTTCTGTTTGGCTATAGTGCTCCTGGACTGGTTGGCCTCTTCTGACCTACATGTAGATTGGTTCATCTTGAAGGAGACTCAGTCCTTTCTTCTCTTACAGAATCCTTTACAGCTGACCATAAACCCCTAATGGGGGAGGCACCTGAGCTCCGGGGGTTCTTTCTTGGCTGTGGTTTCAACAGTGCAGGTAAGGGCTTTAGATTCTTGTTATAATAATGCATAAATAATTGCAATGTTCTCCTCTCAAACACTTCTGGGAAGCAGGTATTATTGCTTCCATTTTATATCCCTATTTTCTAAGCATTTTATTGTTCGATTGTGTCTAATTCTTGTGACCGCATAGATCACAGCATGCTGATCCTTCTGTCCTCCACTCTCCCTTGAAGTCTGTCCAAATTCATGTTCATTGTTTCCATGACATATCTGTGCATCTCAAACTCTGCCATCTCTTTCTCCTTTTGTCTTCAATTGTTTCCAACACCAAAGTCCTCTTCTGCTGTCTCATTCTTTCAGGAAGCTCATAGGCTATGGTAGGTGCTACCAAGGTAAAAGGGCTTCTGAGGCAGCTAGGAGGCTTATCTCAATCTTTCCATGCCTCTATTTCCTCATATGTAAAGTGAGGGAATTAGACTGTCTTGAAGTCCTTTCCACTTTAAACCTATGACCTTGGAAATGCAGATGGACAGATATTTCTCTCTCCCTAATTTTCCTTGACCCATCTCCTTTTCTTTTTTTAAACCCTTAGCTTATGTTTTAATAAAAGTTCTAAAACAGGAGAAGGGCAAGGGCTAGGCAGTCAGGGTTAAAGATCTCAGGCTAGAAAGGGTCCTTGGTCAGTTTGATTCAGTTCATCCTAATTTGAGGCCTGACGCTCTATCCACTGTGCTACCTAGCTGCCCCCACCCCATCCCCTTTTCTGTAGGAAGTGATAACTCTGTGCAAGGTAGGCTTTCTCATCAAGAAAAGTTCCTCAGAGAACATGTGGTTTAAGTTTGGGAAGCTTTCCTAGCTTGGGAACCGAACACTATAGACTATGTTGGGTGTAAGAGCAGGGGCAGCCAAGGAAGGTAGCCCAGAGATGACCTAGATGGGATGAAGCAAACGGTGCTGGGCAAGATGAAAAAGACAATATGAGCACATTGCTTCTCTTTTGTTCAGGAATGATGCTAGGAGGTGGCTGTGGAAAGGAGCTGGCTCACTGGATCATCCATGGATACCCAGAGAAAGACATGTATGGCTATGATATCAGGCAAGTGTTTTCCTTCCTTCCCTCCTTTCCCCGATTACCTCTTTCTGTTCTATACAATATGGGCCATTTGATAGGGAGCTTTAGTTGTGTTCTTTTTTTGAAAATTTAATTTAATTAACTAATTTAGAATATTTTTCCATGATTACAAGATTTATGTTCTTTCCCTCCCCTCCCCCCCGCCCACCTCCCAAAGTCAATGAGCAATTCCCCTGGGTTTTACATGTGTCATTGATCAAGACCTATTTCCATATTATTGATATTTGCTTTAGATGTGTTCTGCTAGAATTTAGCCAATTCACTTTAACAAACACTTACTATCCAGCTACTGGTCAGTTGGAAACTGTGACCACCACGATGATGGTGACAGCACTGATAATGTTGATGAAGATGAGGATGAAAATGATGACAGTTGTCATTTAATACTTATTGACAGGGCGGAGAGCATTCTTTTATGGATAAGGAAAATGAGTTCTAGACACTACATTAAAAAAAAAACCCTTCTATCTTAGAATCAGTACTTTATTTTGGAAGGTAGAATTGTAGTAAGGGCTAGATTAAGTGACTTGCCCAGGGTCACACAGCTAGGAAGTGTCTGAAGCCAGATTTGAACCCATGACTTCCTATCTCTGTGCCTGGCTCTATACCCACTGAGCCATCTGGCTGCCCTCTGGATATTACATTTTGAATATTAGCAGAATACAACCATAAGAAAACAAGACAAGGTGAATCATAATTGTAAACAAAACATGCTTTTAAAAAAACCTTTACCTTCTGTCTTTGAATCAATACTGTGTATTGGTTCTAAGGCACAAGAATGGTAAAGGCTAGGCAACGGGGGTTAAGTGACTTGCCCAGGGTCACATGGCTAGGAAGTGTCTGATCCAGATTTGAACCCAGGACCTCCTGACTCCAGGCTTGGCTCTCAATTCACTGAGCCACCCAGCTGCTCCTCAATATATGTTTTTGACAACTGATATGATGGGAGACCAAGAAAGGGAAAGTTTGATATGTGTTTATCTCAGTGTCAGGGGATATAGGAGGTGCAGGGAACTGAATCATCAGTTTCTAGCGAGTATCAATTACATATCCACTTGTGCATGGGATGGCATTCAACAGTGGGGTTAAAGGTGAAAAACAATGCAATCCCTGCTCTTGAGGAGCTGTCACTCTAATGGGCCAGAGATGGGGAAGCAGTGAGATGTGTACACAAATAACTATGACACAAAGTAGAATGTGGTTAGGAGAAAAAGAAGGGACTAAATCAGTGATGGACAAACTACAGCTGGTGGGTCAGATGCAGCCCCCTGAAATGTTCTGTCTGGTTGTGGGACATTATTCCTGATCTGACAAATACAATGAGTAGGATACAATACAATGAAACTTCGAAAGAGTTGCCTTAGAAACAGCCTGACAGATCAGCATTTCCTTTCCTTTGACCCCCTCTTTAAAAAGTTTGCCCATCACTGGTCTAGATAATATGCCACACAGACTATGAGGAGGGAGAAGTCATTTTCGGTTGGAAAGCTGAGGGAAGACTTCTTGGAAGAGACAGCCACTGAGATAGGCTTTAAAGGAAAAAGAGTGTATGATTCATGCATGGAGAACAGTCCATACAAATACAAGGAAGCTGGAGAAGGCAAGGCAAGATCAGGGAAGAGCCAGCCCAATTTAACTAGAACTGAGAGTGTGGGAAGGGGAAGGGAAAAGTAGCCTAGAGCAAAGGAGGGTAGGCTGGAAAGGTAGGCAGGAGCAAGACTGCAGAGGGTCTTAAATGCTGGGCTAAAGAGTTTATATTTTATTTCAGAGGCAATGGGAGACATGGGAAAGTTTTGAGGAGAGAAATGCTAGGGTCAGACCTATGCATTAGAAAGATTAATTGGGCAGCTGTTTGAAAAGATGGATTAGATTAAGTAGCACAGTGGATAGAGCACCAGGCCTAGAGCTGGGACAACTTGGGTTCAATTTTGACCTTAGTCATTTCCCAGTGGTATGACCCTGGGCAAATCACTTAACTCTGTTTACCTAGCCTTGAGACTTCAGTCTTAGATTTGTTATTATGACAGACAGTAAGGGTTTTAAAAAATTAAAAGAAAGAAAAGATAGATTAGAGAAGGAAGAGTCTAGAGGCCAGGAAAATAATTTAGAGACTATTATAACAACCCAGGTCAGATATGACAAAAGTCTGAACTAAGGTAGTATAGTATGAGTAGAGAAGAGCAAACAGATGAAGATGAAGGCTATTGGATCTAGTGCAGAGGGGAAAATAGCTTCTAATATCACATTGGGAGGGGGGTCAGAGAGTAGGTAAAGATGGAAGGGGAACTGGCTAGAGAATCATAGGATCATGAAGTGTGGTCCTTTTCCTGGTCCTTAGTTTTCTTATCTGTCAAATGAGAAGCTTGGAGTCAAAGATTTCTGAGGTCCCTCCTAGCTTTGGATCATGTGCTCAAAGCTGGAAAAGACCTTAGAAGTTTATCTAGCCAAATTATTTTAAAAATGAGGAAACTGAGGTCCAAGGAGGTGAGGTGATTTCCCTATGACCTCACAGGTAAAGGACTGTAATGGGGGTGAAAAACACAGCTGATGCAAACCCATACTCCTTTTCTCTTTTTACTTCCAGCTAAAGAGGGAAAGAAGTGTTTTCTTTGGAAAATGGATTGTAATTAGGTCCTGATGGGAGAGATTTGTATTCCCCACTTACTTAGGTCAGGGTGCTAACAAGGCTGGTGGGTATATTGGAAGCCAGTCAGGACCCAGGTGTCTGGATCCTGGAGGCATGGGTGCTGAACTTCTCATGGGGTGATACACTAGCTGGCTGTCTTACCTCTCTGGGTAAAGCCAAATCAATTACACTTAATAGTCTTAATTAGTTTATGTATTTGGTTTATCTGATTGCCTTCATTATTGCAAACAGCATCCCTTAGACAAGAGGGATTGAAGTGACAGCCAGGCCAGGGTAATTAGATTGGCCCATGGTGTTCAATCAAGGCTCTGCCTAATCCCCTAAATTGATAGCAGAGATGACTGGTCCAATTGAAGCAGCATCTCTTAAGTGGCCTGTCCCCACCCCATCCATCCTCCACCCCCCACCTTCCATCCCTCCCCTAGAGCTGCTGAGATGATGTTCTGATTATATACATATCCTTTAGGAAGAGGAGTTTTCCCCTCATTTCCCCTCCTGCCCTCCACCCCCCAAACTGATGGAGACAGAAACTAGTCTGGAAAACATGATGCCTTTGTGCTCCTACCCTCAACCTTCTATCACAGAGCAAGCTGCAATCTGCCAGCAGAGGGCTGTCTGAGGAAGGTGCTGACCAGAACTATGAAGAAGAAGCCAGTCTTCTTGGAACACAAGGGACAGTTCTTCGTAGTTAAAGATGATGCAGGGTCATCCTCACTTGCTGTGGCAGGTCATAGAATGTCAGGAGAACTCAAACTACAAATTAAAGAGCTGGAATGGCCCTTGGAACACAAAACAAGAGAACTCCTGATAATAACAACAGTAACTAGTAGTTATACAGCTCTTTAAATATTCTCCCGTTTATCCTCACAATTCTGGGAGATAGATGTGCCCCAGGTCACTCAAGTAGAAATGAGAGATGCTGAATTTGAATTTAGGTTTTCTTGAACCCAGGTCCACTCCTCTATCTCTTGAGCCACCAAGCTTCCTTGGAAGCTCGGGCACAGAATGTTGGGCCCGGAAGGGCCCTTAGATCGTAGAACATGAAATATTGGATCTTCTTTGGCATGTAGGACTTTGAATGTTAGATTCCAAAGAGACTTTAAACCAAAACAGAGAATATCAGAGCTGGAATGGCCACTGGAATGTGGAATGCCCAAACTGGAAAGGCCCTTAAAACAAAGAATACAGAACATCCAAGCTGGAATGGCCCTTGGAGCCCAGAACATAGAACATCCAAGCTTAGGACAAAGTAACAGTATGAATTATATAGCTCCCATTTCTGTGATTATTCTAATGTTTTATAAAGCCCTTTTCTCCCAACAAACCAATGAGGTAGGTGTAACACAGAATGCTAGAGCTGGGAAGAAAACCTTAGAGATTGCTGAGTATAAAAATGTCATTTACCAGATGGGGAAATCAGTGCAGAGGCCCAGAGAGGGGTGTGAGGGGATCTGCCCCAGGTCAGACAGTGGGAAAGCTGCGACTAGACACGGTCTGGCTGGGTCACCCTAAACTCCCACCCCACACCCCCTCCAAAACACACATCCTTGGAGCCAGGACCAATATTGGGCCCAGCAGCTCCACCCAGCCTCTTTAAGAACACCCCCACATCAGGAGCTCTCCTCTATCCTCAAACAGCTCCCTTTCTTTCCCACACTGAAATATTTACATGCCAACGTTTTAGGAGAATAAAATATTTAAACCTGTCTTGTAGCTGCGGGGGAAGCAGCTGCTACTGCTCAAAACTAGGTGTCCTGGACTACGATTATTGAATCTCAATAGGATTAGGACTCGGGCTCCAGAGAGCCCTTCGTACAGTCCTGTGACCTTAATGGCCCCCAAAGCACTGGGACAACGCTATCAGTAGCAGCCCTGGACACTGGTCAAACTGCCTGTTTCTCAGAGCTACTGCCTCTGTCTCCTTTCTCACAATCCACTAAGAGCCCCCACTCTCATCCCCCCAAGCCCAAGCTGCTCATACTTAGAAAGAAATCTGTAGCACCTTTCATCCTATGCTTGGGGAGCCCTGCAAACATTAATACCAGCTGTCTGTGCTTGGGAGCTTTCATCGGCTAATTATATCTTTTATCTCCTGGTGCTTATTGTCTTAAAATTTTTTCTTTTTAAAGGAAAACGAAGCTCTATTCACAGCCTGGCTTTTCTTAGCAAATAGTGCCTCTCTCAAAATCCAGATCTCACCCTCTTTGGAACCATAGCTTCCACAGATGGTGAGCCTAGCCAAAATACTATAATCTGGGCAGAGGTCATGGACACCCAGTGGCTAGTTTCTTGACTAGATCTATGTAGAGAGGGGCAAGGGAGTTTCCCAAGCTGGTAGCCCATTCCAGAGCAGAATTATCTGCTATAGAGAGAGGCATTAGATGTCTTTTTGAAAAGGGCAGAATTTGAGCTGGAAGAGACCATAGAGATTTAGAGAGCTCTCTTATTTTACAGATGAGGAAACTGAGACCCAGGGAAGCTAAGAATCTTAGTCAAGGTCACACTGAGCCCAGATCCTAGGACTCCAGAAGTCCTTGCCATTTCTATCACACCCCAATGCCCAAATCCAACCCTTTAATTTTATAGACGAAGACATCAAGGACCAGAGAGGTTAGTTAAGTTGCCTAAGGTCACATAGGGAGTAAAAAAGAGATTCAGGATTCAAATCAATTCTACTCTAAAATTAACATTGTAGTACAATGCAGTGTGGGACTATTGAAAGGGGGCTACATATATATGAGTTCAGAGGAACTGGGATCAAATTTCAGTTTTGCTACTTACTACCTGTGTCTAACTGTAGACAAGTCATTTCATTTCTCTCTCTCTCTTTTAAACCCTTAACCTTCTGCCTTATAATCAGTACTAAGTAATCGGTTCAAAGATAGAAGAGTGAGAAGGACTATAGCAAGTGAATTGCCCAGGGTAATGAGGCTCGGAAGTGTTGGAGGGCAAATTTGAACCCTGGACTTCCTGACTCTGGGCCTGGTCTCTATCCACTGATCCAGTTGTCCTGCAGCTTATATTCTTAGAGATGCCTAGAATTCTAAGAGGGAAAGTGAATTGTTCAGGATTCCCCAGTCATTAGGTGTTAGAAGCAGAGTTTGAGACCTGACCTTATGGTCAGATCTCTATCAACTAACTACTCCAGGCTGCATCACCCACTTTTTTTTTAATGAAAAAGCAATAATCCAGCCTGTTAGCTGATGCCTACTTTCCTTCCTCTTTTGCCATCCCCCACTCCCCATCCCCCTTGGGCCACCAGGATTCAGACTGTTCTAGCTTATGGTGATCTGGAGGGTTGTGGCTTTCATTTAGAGGAGGCTGATAAGGGAGGTGGCTAGAGTTCCTTTCCTCCGCTCCCTGTGCTGAATAGACACATTCCTTCCAGGGGCTCTGTCTTTCAGGGATGAAAACCTGGCTGGCCAATTTAGAATTCTTTGCTTTTTATTTCTGTCTCAGACTGGGAGAATTAGGTACTCAATAAGTAAATACGGAGCATGCCAAGTATGCGCAGAATTCTCCCTCTTTTTGCACATTTTGTTGTTTTAGCTAGTCCACAAATGGGACTGTTGTACTCCCCAAGTTCTTCTGCAAGTTCCCTGAGGGCAGGAACGATGTCTTCTCCTTCCTTCTCATAGAGTTTCTGGTGTTCATTTCTAGGCAACCCATTTTAGGACAGTTATTGACAAGGCAGATCATCCTCAATAGAGAATGACTAGGATGATAAAAAGATGGGAAGACTTTGCTATATGAAGATAATTGAGAATATTTAGCATTGGGAAGAGAAGACTTAGGGGCTATTTGTAAATAGTTGGGAGGATGCCGTTTGGAAGAGGTTTGCTTGGGCCTGGGAGGGCAAAGCTAGAAGCGATGTGTGGAAGTTGTAGACAGGTATTTTCATCCATGCATGGAAAAATCTTCCTTAAAGTAAAACTATCCCAAAGTAGGATAGGCTACATTATGAAGCAATGAGTTTCCTGACGTGGGGGTCTTCTAGGAGAGGCTGGATAGCCACTGGTCAGGGTTATTATATCCTGCTTCCTAGATTTCTGAAATTCTGCAGGTACTCTTGATCAATCGAATTTAGGGACCCTGAGAGTAAGCATCAAGAAAGCACCTTGATTCCCCCTCAAAAACATACATCACACTTCCTCTGTTGCCCCAAGTCCCTTTAATAAGTGACTAAGGTAGAAAGAGAGACCTATAGAACACCAGGGTTAAGAAATGACTTTAGAGGTCATCTAGACCAAAAGACACTTAAATAGGAACATACACCTGACATCTATTGTAGTCTGGGGTATGCAGGGAGGATGAGCATCTCTGATGGGAAGGCTTGCTGAGCCCTTTTCAGAGCTGCTTACCCACATTAGGTGTCCACTTGTCTCATTACTCCTGCCTGTGGCTACAAGAAACTGTAGCATGCACAGGGGGCAGAGCCTAGGAAAACCATCTCATTAAATGGGCTAAAACAGGTTAAGGGTACTGTTGGGTCTCACAAATGTTGGTGAGTTAGATGGGTGTCTATCCCAAGCATGCAAAGATTTCTGGGGGAACAATGGGCAGATGAGAACAATTTGTTCAAATGGCCATGAAGGTGGCTGAAACAGATGCTCCAGAGTGCTGAGAGCAGGGTCAGACATCAGAGATGCCAAGATCATCCACCACATCCTGGGCCATCACCAGTCATCCTGACTTTTGTCTTGCCACTGGACTTGGATGACTCTGGAAAAGAGAGTGAGGATGCTGACTTTGTGCAACTCTGCCTCACTTAATCTAATCATTTACAAATCAAGACATCACCCTGTGAAATGTCATTGGTCCTTTTTGAAAAAGTACACACAACAGGATAGTAGGCTTCATGGCACAATGGATAGAATACTATCTTGAGGTCAGAAAAACCTTGGTTTGAATCTTACTTCAGACCCTTACTAGCTGTAAAACCTCAGGCAAGTTAAACTCTCAAGCCTAGGTTTCCTTTATTTGTAAAATGGGGATTATAATCATAGCCCTTACCTCCCAGGATTTTTGTAAGGATCAAATGACATAATATATGTATAGATTTTGTAAACCTAAAAACACTTTCTAAATGTTAACTATTATTATTATTAATGCAATTATGCTACTATATAAGTGTTAGCTATCCAGCCTTAATTTAGGGATCTCCAAATGAGGGAAAATTCCCTGCTTCCTAAGATCTTCCATTATACTATAGTACAGTTCTAGTGAGAAAGATTTGTCTCACATTCATATCAGCTTCTTTTAATCTTTTCCATTCAGATTCTACTTCTACTCTACAGAGCCAAGCAAGACAAGTCCAATTCTTTTTGCACAGGTGAATCCTTCAGCTACCAGAAGACAACTGAATGAATTATTCAGTAGCCATTTACTAAACTCAGAAGGCAATTGTGGTTGGGGCTCTGGAGGAATATATATGACAATCCCTACCCTTAACAGGTTTATAATCCAGTTTGTAAGGACATGCATGTGAAATGACCATTTCAGACATTGTCCCAATGGATGGGACAGATTTTTCAGTTTGGGGACAGCGGTCTCTGAACTTTTTTTGATCACACATCTCTATAAGGATAAAGAACTTTGAGCACACATTTTAAAAAAAGAATCCCTACCTTCTGTCTTAGAATCAATACTAAATATTAGTTCCAAGGCAGAAGAGCAGTAAGGGCTAGGTAATTGGGGTTAAGTGACCTTGGACAAATCACTTAACCCTATTTCCTAGCCCTTGCCCTTTTATCTTAGTTGTTACTAAGTCAGAAATAAGGTTGTTTTTTTTTTTTAAAGAAAAGAGATTAACTTGACATAGTCCTGTGAAGTTAAGGTCCCACAGGTCCTAAGCAAATAGCATGGTTGGACTTTGAACCTAGGGAATCTGACTCAGTTCATACATCAAGTTCAGAGGACAATGAATAGATGACTCTGCTTGGGACAGAGATGACCTATAGCAAAGCATCCCAGGCCTAGAAGGGCGACTGAGGTCCTTTCCCTCACATGGCTTATGCGAAGTGATTTGATTTTAGCCTTAGCAACTATGCACACATCTGGCTCCAGGCAGATTGGTCTATTGAGAAAACCAGACGGGCAAGCTGTTAGATGGTATTAACAGCTTGGCAGGTACCAGTCCTGTTCTAAATGAGCTCCCAGGAACTGTTCTCACTCCCAGTAAAGACTGGAGGGCCACAGGAGGGGACAGAACAGCTTTATGGTAACACTTAGCTGGCCGCAAGAAGGATGATGGCACTACCTAGGGTCCTGTTAACTTCCTGTGTAATAACATGGGATTAGTCACCAATTATAGTCAGTCACAGCTGAAGCCCCTCAAATCTCCTGGTAGCAATGATGCCGGCATGCAATTGCAAGAAAACAGTATCTATGAGCCCGAGAGCCATGGAAACCATCGGTTACCCAGGCAATGCTAACCCAAGCCCTGCGGGCAGGAATGAGAAGTTTGAATTTTGAAACCTCTCCCTGAGACTTTAGATTGATGCTTTGGAAGAAGAAGAATTTTTAAAAACTGCTCTCTATGCAGAGACGCAGCATGAAACACTTTAGACAGAACTCATTTTATACCCATGGTCACTTTATGAATTATGGAACCTGGAAGGAATCTCAAGAGGTCATCAGCCATGACTCTGTAGGGAACCATTTCAGTCAAATGAGAATGGATCCTTGGTGATTCTTGGTGTATTCCCCAAAGCCATTCATATTCTGTTCATCATGACAGTAAAGGGAACAGAAACTTCCTTGCCCCATAAATGATTATTTGAAAGAATTGGGTTCATTTAACCCAAAGATGAGCATAGGATCATGGCACTGCAAACCTTAGAGATAACCTCATAATAGCTATCTTCAACTGTTTGAAAAGTTATAGAAAAAAATAGAGAGAGATATAGAAAAAGGAACACTTATTCTGCTTAGCTCCAGAGGGTAGAACTTGGAACGATGCGGGGAAGTTATAGGGAGGCAGATTTTGGCCCAGTAGAAAAGAAAGCTGCTTCAGAAAATCCAAAATATAATGGACTCTTATAGAAGGTAGTGGGTTCCCCATAAAAGGATCATAAATTTAGAGCTGGATTGGATAACAGAAGTCATAATGTCTAATCCCCCTCATTTTCAAATGAGGAAATGGAGGCCCAGTAGGTAAGTGCCCAGAGCCACACAGTTAGCAAAACATCTGAGTCAGGATTCAGACCCAGATCTTCCAAACTTCAAGTCCTGTGCTATAGCCTTTCTACCATATGTTCTCTCAATGGAAATCTCTAAGTAAAAGCTGGATGTCCACTTGTGAGGGATATTGTTGGTTGATTGTTGTCCTTCATATTTGAAGATGAACAAAATGACATAAGTGATGTCTTGTGACTGGAGCATACATTGGATTTAAACAGGGCAGAGTTGCACAGTCATTGGCCTCACTCTCTCTTCTAGAGCCATCGAAGTCCAATGGCAAGGTTTAAAAGTCAGAATGTCTGGTGATGGCTTGGGATGTCTAATCAAGCTCTAAGTGCTCCTCAGAGCCTACTTCTACTACCTTCATGGCCATTGGAACAAATTGTTCTCATTTGTCCCTTCTGCCAGAGGAAATCTTCATATGCCTGGGGTATAGACATCCCCTTAACTCACCAATAGATTACCCAGTTCTACTGGGGTGTGGCTGCTGCACACACTACAGCTTCTAGGAGCCACAGATGAGAACTGGGTGACAGGTGGACATCAAAGGTAAATGAACAGCCCTGAAAAGGGTTGAGCAAGCCCTCACACCAGAGGCACTAGTCTTCCCTGAACACCCCATATGCCTTGAGGGATATCAAAGAAAAGACTCATCTATTCACACATAGGTTTGGCCAAATGACTTTTAGGATCCCTTTAAAGACTCCGTGACTTACATTACAAAGTCTAATATCCAGGAAACCCCAAACAAAATTGACATATGGCTAAGGATTATCTTTTCAATGATGGCTGATGTAGAAATAGCCTGTTCTAGGATCCTTTCTCAGTTTTCTTCTTGCTTCTCTCCTTGACTTGAAGTTCCTTCAGCTTGTACTTGTATATATTTTCCCTCTAACTCCTAGTGCAGGACTGAGCCCACAAGTGACCCTCAGATAACTCAGTGATTCTCAGCAGAAGCCAGTATTAGACTTAGGTCATGGGAAAAACTATAGAGCAGGAATCATGAGATCTGGTTCTGAATTGCTATCCAACTTTCAATGAAGTATTTGCTCTCTCTGGATTTTAGTTTCCATTTATAAAATGGGAGGGTTAGAGAAGATAGGGTAGGTCAGTGGTATACTGGATAGAGCACTGGGCTAGGGATTCAGGAAGACCTGAGTCCAAATGCAGCCCGAGACATGTGTGGCCCATGGCAAGTCACTTAACCCTCTTTGCCTCAGTTTCCTCATCTGTAAAATGAGCTGGAGAAGGAAATGGCAAACTGCTATAGTGTCTTTGCCAAGAAATCCCCTAATGGGGGTATATGAAGTCAGACATAACTGAAACAACTGAACAACAAGAGAAGATATCTCCCAACTTCTCTTCTAGCTCAGACATTCTACATTCTATAATCTAACATTTTATGTTCTAAGGACACTTTGAGAGTTAACATTCTAATTCCTAACCCTCAGTTTTCTAAGTCAATACTTGAAATTTTCTTGGAATCTTAGATTTAGATAAAGGAAAATACCCTCTATATCCTCCATTGCAACTCTCTCTCTCCCCTAATTTTATGGATGAGGAAACTGAACTCATAGAAGTTAAGTGATATGTTTAAAGTTACTCAGAAAGATTAGTGGCATAGTCAAGATTTGAATCTGGGTCCTCTGACTCCAAATAGAGAACTCTTTACATTGCACCAGGCTGACGTAACATTCTATGCCATGGTAGTTGCTCCTACTTCTTAGAGAACACTAAGGAGAAAGGTAAAGGTCTGCACATCTCCCTTCTTTACAAATTGCAAATGTTCGTTAGTGTTGACTCTACTCCCAGAACCAATTTTCATTAAAGAAAAATACACCCTTAGGTTCCACTTCATCTACCTCTGCTCAACTGACAAACAATTGGATGATAAGGGGAACCAGTCCAGTCCCAGGAGGCTGTAATTCATTGGTTGAAAGCACAGATCATTTTCTTCTTCTCCCCCCCTCCTTTTTCCTTCTGTAGGCTCTCTTAGCTCCAGTAATGAACCATTTTTCTTTCTTCTTTTAAAAAAAAATCTCCTCAGTTATGTTTTATTTTTCCCAATTAAAAACAAGTGTTAGCATTTATTTTCTACCATTTTGAGCTCCAAATTCTCTCCCTCCCTCCCTCCCTCCCTTCTCTTATCCCTCCCTAAGGCAGTAAGCAATGTGGTATAGGTATACATATGCTATCATACAGAACATATTTCCATCTCCCACATGTTGTGGAAGGAGATACGTATAAAGCAAATTCTTGAAGAAAATAATGTGAAAAATGGTATGTTTGAATCTGCATTTATATTCCATCAGTTCTTTCTCTGGAGGTGGTTTGCATTTTTCATTATGAGTCCTTCGGGATTGAATGAACCATTTTTCTTGCAAAAGGTTTTCTGAGAGATCCTTTCATTAACATGTGTCTGTTCCAATTAACCATTCTACAGCAAAACCACCACCCAGATACTGTCAATGTTTCCAATGCCAGGAGAGAGAAGAAAGGGAGGAGATGTGGAGTCTGGGAAACTTTTGATCTCTGTTGAGAGATACATTGGGAATTAACATGGTGGGACTGGTGGAGGAGGTTAATTAATGACATCAAAGATGATAGGGGATAATTCAGAGAAGAATAAATAGAGTATGGCTTTCAAAAAAAATTAAACTCTTACTTTTGGGCTTAGAATCAGTACTAAATAATGGTTTCAAGGCAGAAGAGCAGTAAGGGGTAGGCAATTGGGGTTAAGGGGCTTGCCCCAGAATCACGCAGCTAGATAGTATCTGAAATCAGATTTGAAACCAGTATCTCCCATCTCCTGATATGGCTCTCCATCTACTGAGCCATCTATCTGCCCTATCAACTAAATTTTCTAAACTTTTTTTTTAAATCTGTGCCCGTTACCATGCTGTCTTCTTTTTTTGGAGTGTTGTTTTTGTTGTTGTTGTTGTTAAGCATTTGTTTATTTTTATTTTTGTAATTTATTTGTGGATGGAGAAAACCCAGTGTGGAACCTTCTTCCCACCAATGCAGATCACAAGTTCATCTAAAGTAAATGTCTTACTGATGGTCATATGGCTAGTATATACTATATAAGTACTGACTTTTAAGGCCAGCCCCCATTCCCTCTATCCCAGTCCAGCTTCTTTGGCTTCTTAAAATTTTTTTAGATGTTTTTTATTAATTTTTTTGTTTGTTAGATCACTACAGTTTCCCATATTAAATTAAAAATAGTATGTTTTCAAGGCAAAAACAAAGATGATGAGTTAAAAATTATTAGAACAGCTGATCAATACATCAAAGAAACTATGTACCTTATACAACATTTATGGACTTCTTATCTCTGCAAAGAGGTGCAGTGGGATTGTCTTATATCTCATCTTTCAAGTCTAGCCCCTGCAAAGTGATAAATGGTAGGAAAGTTAGCCAGACACTATCTTTTCCTGCTATTCCCTCCCCCCCACCCCTTTTTGCTAGAGAGGCAATATGGTATGGTGGAAAGAAAACAGGACAAAATCAGAAGACCTGGATTCAGTCCTATCATTTATTAGCAGCAGGGAGACCTTGGATATAACCTGATTCTGAGTTTCCTCATCCATAAAAACAAGCTTCATGGAAATATGAAAAAAGCACTTTGGATACTCTAAAACAGTATATAAATGTAAGTTCTTATTCATCTGTCCCTTCTTTCAGGGATTAGGATATTATTTCCTCCCAGAAAAAGCTCCTGATTTCAGCTGGTCCTTACAGGGCCATTCACCATTCATCCTACACTTGCTTGCTGATAATCATCATCCTTTCTCCCTGTGACTCAGGCGCTTTCACCACTCCCTCACTGACAACCATCATTGGATCCGAGAGCGGAGTCATGAATCATATGCCAAGAATTATTCTGTTGTCTTCCCCCATGATGAGCCACTGGCTGGCCGAAATATGAGGAGAGACCCACTGCATGAGGTATGGGGTATAAGGTATAAGGAAGCTACCTTACAGATCATCCAGTGCAGCTCCCCTCTTCCTAAATTTTACAGATGAGGAAAGTGAGCCCAGAGAAGTAAAGTGATATACTTAAAGTCACTCAGATAGGTTAGTGGCATAGTCAAGATTTGAATCCAGGTCCTCTGACTCCAAATAGAGAACTCTTTACATTGCACAAGGTTGTCTTAACATTCTTTCTTGTGGTAGCTGCTCCTACTTCTGCACATTCCCTTCTTTACATAATGCAAATGCTCATTAGTGTTGACTCTATTCCCAGAACTCAATTTACATTAAATAGAAATAAACCTTGATATTCTACTCTATCTACCCCCCACCCTCCACCCCTGCTCAAAACTGACACACAATCAGATGGTAGGGGGAACCAGCCCAGCCCCAGGAGGTGATAATTCATTAGTTGAAAGTACAGATCATTTTCCCCTTCTCCCTTTTCTCTTCTATAGGCTCTCTTAGTTTTCAGTAATGAATCATTTTTCTTTTTTTTAACTCTCCAGTAATGTTTTTCCCAATAAAAAACAAATTTTAGCATTTTCCTCCCATTTTGAACCCCCAATTCTCTCCTTCCTCCCCTTCTCCTCACTCTCTAAGAGGATAAGCAATTTGATAAAGGTTATACATATGCTATCATACAAACATACAAAATATATAGTGTAGCATGAAATTAGGAACTTGGGGGTCAGTAGACCAGGGTTTTAATTCAATCTCTTTCTCTAGGCAAATCCATTCCCCTCTATGGGCTTCAGAAGGGTCTTTTTACTCATCTACAAGATAAGAAAATTGAATTAAAGCCCCGTTTAACCCAAACATGCTGTGACTATGATTTCATGACTCTGATCAGAATCTTCTGAGCAGGAAATAGAGAAGATCAATGGAAAGAGTTTTAGATTTAGAGTCAGAGTTCAAATTCTATTTCTGCTACTTCCTGTAGGACCTTGGGCAAGCCACCTTTCCTTTTGACCTCAGTTTCTCATCTGCAAAGTTATGGGGGAAGAGGAAGGATTAGGTGCCTCTGAGGTCCCTTCTAGTACTAAATCTCTGATCTTTATATCCCCTATCTTTTGGGAGATGCCCTATCACCATTTATATTGATTTGGGGTATAAAAGTTAATCAACTTTGTCATCATTATAAATCTGTAACACATTTGTAGATCTGGTCAAGTCACTCCTCTCTCAAAAATCCTCACTGACTCCCCGTTGCCTACTGGGTAAAGTTTAAATTCCTTTCCGAATTTGTTGATGTTCTCCACAATTGGCATTGCCCTACTTTGCTAGCCTTATCTCTTGTAACTTCCTTTGACATAACTCTGCTGCATTCAAACTACTATCATTCTCCAAACATGCATTTATGCCTTCATATCCAAGTCTGGAATATTTTTCTTCATCATCTTCACTTGCTGAATTCTTCTTTATTGGACAACTTTCCATTTGGGACCTCATGTAGCACTTGGTTTCTCACCTCCCTGATGTGCTATGATACAATCAGGCATCATGATACCATGGCAAGAGTGCCAATTCTAGACTCCGAATTTCAAGTCCTGACTCCAACACTACCTGTGTGACAATGTGCAAATCTCTCCACCTCCCTAGACTTTGACTTTCTCATTTGGAGAAAGGGTTAGACCAGATTGCCTCCAAAGCTCCTTTCCACTATAATCTCCTGATACTGTCTACTGCAGTTAGCAGTGTGTGTTTCTTATTTTGCTGTTAGCTGTGAGCTCCATAAGGGCCAGGACTAGGGTCATACTAGCTAAATTTTGTACTTTTCCCAGCAGGAAAGACAGTGCTACAGATGGTAGGAACTTAATAGATAAATGTTTGTTGAATGAACAAATGAGTGATTGTATCCCCAGGTGAAGATCCCCAAGAAAAGAATAGAAGGAATTGCATGCATTCTCCCCTTTGACATCAAGGTTTTGGTTAGGGTTGGGGGGCAGGTCAATATGCAGGGAGAAACTCATTTCTTGTTACTAACTGGGTCTTGGCTTCTCCTCATACAAGGAGCACAGGCCTACCTGAGTAGGCCTGTTACCAGCACCAGTCTGTACCTCTGTAGCCCAAAGTCACCAAGGATTGTTGCCTCTTGGGATGCCTAACAAATGCAGATTCGTTAGGATAGTGACAGCTTGCTTTCAAGGTTTAGAGGAATAAAACCTGTTCTCTGGGCTATAAATAGAAATGAATTATTTCAAACATGTTCCACAATAAATGCCACTATTTTACTTAAATGTGACATGGAAAGGGCTGGATTCTCCCTCCCACCTTGGAGAATTATTAATTCACAGCAGCAAGGATTTCATAACATTTAGAGCTGGAGGGGGAGGGATAAAACTGCCAGCATCTATCTACCTAGTCAGACACTATAGAGAGTAGTGGATGTGACAAGTAGATGAAGATGATGAGTATCAAAGAGGAATGAAATTCACAGGGACCGTTTCCAAGAAGAGAGGTAATAATAGAATCCAGGCTTTGTTCGTTCTCTCTCTCTCTCTCTCTCTCTCTCTCTCTCTCTCTCTCTCTCTCTCTCTCTCTCTCTCTCCCTCTCTCTGTCTCTTTCTCTTT
>NC_058131.1:277375411-277494584 GCF_016433145.1 Gracilinanus agilis
TCTCTCTTCCCCCCCCTCTCTCTCTTTCTCTCTCTCTCTCTGTTTCTGTCTTTGTCTCTCTGTCTCTGTCTGTCTTTCTCTTTATCTCTTTGTGTGTCTCTGTCTTTCTCTATCTTGGTTTCTATCTCTGCCTCTCTATATATAGATATGTTTATAGAGATACACAGATAAACACATACACACACACACATACACAAATACCCCAATCACAGTAAAAAATAAACAGGTGAACTAAGAGGTCCTTAGGCAAGGAGATGAATTTGGTTGCATAAGCAGCCCTGTAACTTGGGAGAATGAAATCCGTGCCTGGACTATGACTCTGTAAGGAAATAACTTATTTAAAAGGAATGAAATAGATCATAGGAGGAATGGAGTAACATCATACATTAGAAAGATATGAAGAAATCCAGGAACCAGAGGGGAGAGGGTGGCAGAGGACCCTAGGGTAAGGATCAATAAATGAATAAATGAATAAATGAAACCTTGTCGTGTTAGTTAGTGTACTATAGGTAGAAAGGTAAAAAGAGGAATGATTTGGAAAACAGGCTAACATCTGGCTCAGAGGCATGGGTGTAGTAATGATGGGAGACATCAATGACATCTGCTGGAGCTTTTTCTCTACCAAATACCGACCACTGAATGAAGAGGGACTTGTCCTGTTCTTCTTGGACTTAGAAAGAACTAGATGAAGCAATGAGCAGGACCAGGGAGTTGGATCCAGCTTTGATGTGAGGAAATACCTTACACTTTTGACATCCCATATTCAAAATCCTCTCCCAGCTCTGACATTTTGTGTTTTGAGCTCCCTCCCAGCTCTGACTTTCTGTGTACTAAGGTACCTCTCAGCCCTGACATTCCATATTCTAAAGCTCTCCCAGCTCTAACATTCTGGGTTCTGAGCTCCCTCCCAGCTCTGACATTCTGTGTTCTAAGGCGCCTTCCAGTTCTGATGTTTTTGTTTTATAGTCTCTTCCATCTCTGACACTATAGTCTGAGGCCCTGACATTCTTTATTTTAAAGTCCTTTTCAGTCCTAATTTTCTGTGATTGTGAGCATATGGATTAATTTCTGAACATAAATTTCTAGAAGTACAGGAAGAGGCTTTGATGTTGTACATGATATAATTTATTCCTTGTGGAAACTTAAAATTTTCCTCTTGAAAACTACACTGAACACACATGCTTCTCAGATTCAGATTGTCAGTATGGTAGAAGTAGAGTTTCCTAAGAGAACCCAGCAACATCAGTCCATTCCAGAGGATTGTCCTAAAGTAGTGATGAAATAAGATCCATTTAAAATCCACTAACTTGACATGTTTCCCAATGGAGCAAAGATGCCCAATCTCTTCCCTCCTATTCTGGAGGTCCTTCAGAATAAAGTAGAACAGGTACAAGTTTGTCTTTAGCTGTCCCACTCATATAGAGCATTAAACTAGAAGTCAAGAATCTTAGGTTCTAGTCTTGGCTTTGTCCCTAATTTATTGTGTGACCTATGTCAATCATTTAATTTCTGTCTGTCTCAGTTTCCTCTAACTATAAAACAAAGAAGTTGAACTAAATGGCATCTGGGTTTTCTTCCAATTCTGAAATTTTGTAAATCCATACCTGACTAACTAACAAATGGCCAGATGTGAAAGATATCCCTACAATCATCTTTCTTTCATCTTTCTGTCTAGGAGCTTCTCCAACAGGGGTGTGTATTCCAGGAAAGACACGGCTGGGAGAGACCTGGATGGTTTAACCCACAGGGACCAGCTCCTGTAAGTATAGCTACTGAATTTGGCAATTATTTTAGACCAACTGGAGATATGTCATAACCTGCTGAATGTAGAGGTCAGCATTGACTCAGAAAAGTATAATATGACCCTTTCTTTCTCCTTCCCCCAATAGTTTCCTCACCTGACTGCTATATCACCTTCATGAGAGTCAAAGCCAGGTCTTCAGACTCAAAGGATAGTGTTCTGTGTACTATACCATTCCATACTTTTACAGGAGGGATTGGACTATCATGAAAATTTAGCTCCTAAAACTCTGGGTATCACTATCATAATTCTTTGAATGAGTTAGGATTTAAAGATAGAATTTTTAGAGTAAGAGCATGGTATGGGAAATCATCTACTTCAACTACATTTTACAGGAAGGAAATATAAACCCTGAGAGGTCTAAATCAGTCAGGGGGTAGAGTACAAGTATGGCTCTCAGATCCCTACTCTACACTATACTGGCCAACCTTTTCTAGAATTTCATTGCCTTGTTGAGCAATGAAAGGGGCTCTACCAACAAACACCTCCTTGAAAGGCCACTGCTTATGTGGTAAGATATTAAGGTTACCCAAAAGGCCAGTGATCTCCATCCCAACTCTTCCACTTGCTGATCATTGCCCCATATTTCATCATTTCCATCTCATGTATAATTGTGTGTTGCTAGTTAAGTAATCAAAGGCTGACTTTTCCGCTGAAGAGAAAGAAGCCCATCGAGAGCCCCACTTCCTTCCGCAGAGCTTTTTGCAGTTTCTAGAGTTTGGGGGGCATGCTTTGTATACAAGTAGAGCCTTTAGTGACTTTAGCTTCTTCAGCTTGCACCTGTGGAACTGTGGCTGAAATTAGAGGTGAGATTACTGAGAGGTTTGGCAGCTTCATTAGTGTGAGAATTAGCTTGGCTCAAACACAACTAGTAAAATGAGCAGGGGAATTAGGAAAGCATCAACAAGGGACAAAGAGCTTCGTCAGTAGATAGCTGGAGTGAGATAGAGACATCAAAGCTTGAACAGAGGCCAAAAAGAGAAAATACAGAAAAACCAAAGATTGTGCAAGTGGATGGGTAAGCAAGAAAAACAGACTCAATCTTGTTATTTCATTTACCAGGGTCCATTCCTACATTTGTCCAGAAACTTCATCTCTCTTTTTTTCCCAGATCCTCCCTTATGACTATTATGGGGCATATGAGCACCAGTCCCATGAAGACTATAAGTATAACAAACTGCTTGGCAATGAGTACACCTTCGATTTCCCCCCTCATCATGATGTTGTAAGTAAAAAGGAAGATTCAGAGATTGTTCAGGCAAAAGATGAGTTCTCTCAATCTTTAGTAAGGAAATATTTGTTGACCATCTCATAGGTTGGGGGCCAGAGATACTTAGGGGCTTGATTCCTGTTAGCAGCCTCATTCATGTGTATATTTTTCCATTTCTCCTACTCTTCTTACCTTTGTTTGATTCTTTCTCCCTTTTATTAAGTATAATTTTTATTTTATTTTAAAAATATTTTCCCATGGTTCCATGATTCATGTTCTCTCGCTCCCCTCTTTCCCTCCCTCTTCCTGGAGCTTACAAGCAATTCCACCGAGTTATACATGTATTATCACTCAATGCCTATTTCCATATTATTCATTTTTGTAATAATCTTTTAACACCCAAACCCCAAATCATATACCTATGTAAACAAGTGATAAATAATGTTTTCTCCTTCATTTCTTCTCCAACCATTCTCTCTCTAGATATGGATAGCATTCTTTCTCATAAGTCCCTCAGGATTGTCCTGGATCATTGCATTGTTATTAGTGGCAAAGTCCCTCTCTCCCTTTTAAGGAGAAATACACCATTTTATTTTTCACTAGAAAATTATCCTCCTTAGCAAAAGGAAATGGTTCTCAGTATCAACAGTAGTCCCTTTGAACTCTTGGGGAGAATACAAAACATACTTTTTCCTTAAACCCAAAGTCCCAGCTTTGGAGACAAGAACTATTTGACAAAACCACTGGGAAAATTGGAAAACAATATGAGAGAAATTAGGTTTAGATCAACATCTTACACCCTATACTAAGATAAACTCAAAGTGGGCAAATGACTTAAATATAAAGAATGAAATTATAAGTAAATTAAGTGAACCTGTCAAATCTATGGGAAAGGGAAGAATTTAAGACCAAGCAAAGATAGAGAACATTACAAGATATAAAATGAATAATTTTGATTATATTAAATTAAAAAGGGTTTGTACAAACAAAACCAATGCAACCAAATTAGAAGGGATGTAACAAACTGGGGAAAATTTTTTTATAACAAAATTCTCTGACAATGATCTAATTTCTCAAATATATAAGGAACTAAGTTAAATGTACAAGAAATCAAGTCATTCCCCAATTGATAAATGGTCAAGGAATATGAACAGGCAGTTTTCAGATGAAGAAATCAAAACTATCAATAATCACCTGAAAAAGTGTTCTAAATCCCTCCTGATTAGTGAAATGCAAACCAAAACAACTCTGAGGTACTACCTCATTCCTAGCAGCCTGGCCAATATGACAGTAAAGGAAAATAATAAATGTTGGAGGGGATGTGGCAAAATTGGGACACTAATGCATTCCTGCTGGAGTTGTGAATCAATCCAACTATTCTTGGAAGGCAATTTGGAATTTTGCTCACAGGGCTTCAAAAGATTACATGCTCTTTGATCCAGCTATACAACTACTGGGTTTGTACCCCAAAGAGATAAAAAAATGGAGATGGTCCTGTTTGTACAAAAATATTTATAACTGCCCTTTTGGGGTGGAAAAAATTGGAAAATGAGGGGTTGTCCCTTGTTTGGGGAATGACTGAACAAATTGTGGTATCTGATGGTGATGGAATACTATTGTACAATAAGGAATGATGAACTCTTTGATTTCTATAAAAACTGAGAAGACCTTTATGAATTGATGTGGAGAGAAATGAGCAGAACCAGAACATTGCGCATGGTAACTGAAACATTGTGGGATGATCAAATGACTGCTACTAAAAATAATGCAACTCAAGACAATCCTGAGGGACTTATGAGAAAGAATGCTATCCACATCTAGAAAAAGAACTGTGGGAATAGAAATGCTGAAGAATAACATATGATTTATCACTTGTTTATATGGGTAAAGGATTTGGGGGTTTGGTTTTAAAAGATTGCTCTATTACAAAAATGAATAATATGGAAATAGGTATTGAGTGATAATACATGTATAACCCAATGGAATTGCTTATTAGCTCCAGGAGGGGGGAGGAAAAAAGGGAGGGAAAGAACATGAATCATGTAACCATGGAAAAATACTTAAAAAAATAAATTTTAAAAAAGACATACTTTTTCCTGAAATGGAAATGGAATCAGACTTAACTCCATTCTGTCCTTATGGACCTCTTTTCTCCAAATTCAGGGTAGAGGGCAGAATGCTGATTTAGCAGGTGACAGATTATATTCTTGGACAAATCTAGAACTAATTTGGTCATATCATTCCCCTCCACTCTTCTTTTTTTAAACCTCTACATTTCCTCTCAATACTGTGTATTAGAAGTCAAAAAATGGCAAGGGCTAGGCAGTTGGGGTAAGTGACTTGTTTAGGGGTCACACAGCTAGGAAGTATCTAAGGCCAGATTTGAACCAAGGATCTCCCAAGTCCTGGTCTGACTCTCTATGCACCAAGCCATCTAATTGCCCCCTCAGAGGGATGTTTTCAATTAATGGGAGAAATTAGATGCATGCAGAAGAAACAAAGAGTAGTTAGTGTGTGTTGCACTGGATCAGAAGGGGAAGTATCTTGTAGAGGTTTTGTTAGGGAAAGCATCCTAGAAGAGGGCTCTGAAGGGTGGGAGAGATTTGGAAGGGAAAACAGGAAGAACAGTTTGGTGAAAAGGTAAGAAGTAGAGAAGAAGCCCAGTAAGTCTGTGGCATAGTGAGAAGATTGATCAGAGGATGGTGCCTGTTAGGGAGCAGTGAGACATACATTTGGAGAGGTTGGTGAGGCCAGGTTATGAATATCAGGCAGAGACATGAATCCATTGAATAAAAGGGTGACTAAATGAAAGCATGGTTTGGTGAGAGGAGATAGATGGTAGTGAGAACCTAGCATAAACTTGGTTGAAGCTCTGATCACAAGACCTTCAACCTCTATCTGTTTCCTTCTGTAAAATGGGCATAAGAATACTTTCACTCTGTGCTTGACAGTGCTATTGTCAGGAAAGGGCTTTTGTAAACCTTCGAATGCTATAGAAATGTGAGTTATTATCAATTCTCCTTTGTTTCCCCTTTTCTCAAGGAACTTTTTATTTTTCCCTTGCAAGTGTTTCTGCTAAAGAAGAATAATTAAACTTAGTCTCCTCCCCTTGTGTTCTTTTTAGATCCAGAAGGAATGTTTATCCTGCAGAAATGCGGTGGCTGTGTTTGACATGTCTTACTTTGGGAAATTCTATCTGGTTGGTCCTGAAGCCAGAAAAGCTGCAGATTGGCTCTTCTCAGCGGATGTCCATAAACCTCCAGGTAGGGGAGGGAGGAATCTCAGATAACTGGACCATTTATGCTGCTCCTGTAATTCTTTTTTTTTTTTTCCTTTCTTTCATGGAAACCAAGGTAATTGATGGAATCTAGTGTTCCTATTGTATTTGTAAGAAATGAATTTAGAATCTTAGACTCACCAGCCCTGTTCCCAGGTCTTGGTAATACCAAAATGTTTCAGTTCTGGGACTTTGAACTAAATTTTTGCAAAGGAGACTCCAGAAGCCTCAGAAATTCTTCAAGAAGCTCTATTCTTCAATGACTCCCAAGATCCACAAGGGCTGCTTGGGCAGTCACCATGCCTGTAGGCCCTGTCCTAGAGGCTGGACGTATGAATACAGAACTTAGGTGACTTATGTTCAACTTATCTGGTCTTAGTAAGGGGTTATAGGGAAGTAAGGAGAGACGGCATTGGAGTGCCTCAATTTCTTTAAAGAATATTACCTTGATTGTTGTGTTCAAATGTGGATCGTGTTTTCAGGTTGGATAAAATACAGAGAAGTTAGATTTTACTTGGTGGTCAGGAGGAGATAAAAGTTCTAGTCCTGGCTCTGTCTCTAATACACTATGCTATTGAGAACATCAGCCCCACCCCCTCCTCACTTCACCCCACTATCTTCACTTTGTTGTGTTTTTTTTTTTTAATTTTAAAACTTTTAATTAATTAATTTAGAACATTTTTTCCATGGTTACATGATTCATGTTTTTCCCCCTCCCTTTCTCCCACCCCTCTCCCATAGCCAATGAGCAACTCCACTGGGACTATCACCACTTTTACTCCACCCTCTCCCCCTCAATTTTTTTTAACTCTTCGATGATGGATTTGGATAATTTGGATTTGGATATGATCCCTAAGGGCATAGATTTAAAGCTGGAAGGGTCTGTAAGGGGTCACCCAGGCCTGTTGTTATAAAGGCAAAACTAGAAAGTCATCAGATCATAGGTCATCAAGTCCCACTCCCTCATTTTAAAGATGAGGAAACTAAAGGATAGAGAAGCCGCGTAACCCATCCAAAGTCACACAAGTACCAAGTGGCAACACTAGCTAGTCCTTCTTAGCTCTGCTATTAGATGCATCTCTAAGCTGTCTACATCATCCCATTGAACTAGGATAAGGACCTCCAAGGAAGATAGTCCTGGGAAATCCTCCTGATATTCAGCATCTTCTCAGGGTTGGAAACTTACTCACTAAAAATGTCTGCCCTGAATCCCTCAAGCTGCAGAGTAAACCTAGTTCTAGGTTCAGTGTAGATGGAAAATTCACCCAAAGATCTTCTCAATGAAATGTGAAGCTGGCTTACTACAACGTTAAAGAAGAGGAAGGAAGGGACTCACTAGACCCTAAGTGAATCCACACTTTCAAAAAATGGAAATTGAGTAAGACACTTGGGAAAGGAAAAGAGTCCCAGCTTCCTATGGAAGGATTAATTGGGTAAGCAGTCCTTTTATTGGTCAAACCAGATAAAAGAACTAAGGCTTTTTATTGTATACCCATCACAGGAAAATGGTAAGATGGAGCCGTGTGCGCTTATCATCTCTAGTGGCTCTGGTCTGGACATCCTGCCTCTCCAAGGGGATGGAGGTCCAATTATTATATTTAATAAGACTTATTAAATATAATACTTGGAGTATTTTGAATATTAATTTTTTAATCTACACTTCTTTGTCTCTCGTAGTGCTTTTATTCTCCATACTCTTCAACTCTAGCTCATGAACATGATACATAACTTGGCCCATTATCAGTCCTCTGGACCTATCTCAGATACGATTATCCCTTCCTCCCTTTGGTAGGCTCCACAGTGTATACCTGCATGCTGAATCATCGAGGAGGCACTGAGAGCGACCTGACAGTAAGCCGCCTAGCTAGGGATTCTGAGGCCTTTCCACCTACCCCTTCCTTTGAAGGTAAGATATGCCTAAATTACACTGGGTCAGTGGCCTCTCCTCAAAGGAAACAACAAAGCAGCCCTGAATGTTTAATTTCAAGAATCTGAGTCTTTAAATTGGGGACAATGAGGTCTAAAAACTGAAGTCTCCCACAGAGCTGGCTTTGCCTAATTCTTCCCTCTGTAATTATATAGTTTAACCTGTGGGTGGGTGACCAGGTGTGGCATAATTGAAGGCTTCGTTGTGGGGTAAAAGTAGGGTTTGATCAGATTCCCCAATGGGGGCAGTGAGTACTCAGTGATTATATCCATGAATGTGCCTGTGGCTTACAGGAGGCCCTAAATGTGGGATAGTTTTTATAAAAGAAACCTGTTGAGAACCAGCGGTTGGTTGGTTTGGTTGGCAGAATTGGATGTTAATGTATTCACAGTCTTTCCTCCCAGTTCGGCCACATTAATTGCGTAACCTTGGGCAAATTAGGTCTTTTTTTCCTGGTTCTTAGGGTCTCATGATACATGACCCCTATGCTCTTAATCTATGATTCTATAGACTCTATTCATTTTTTACCCCCCACCAGTCACCCAGTTAGTTCTTTGCCAGCCCCACTCTGCCCCACCCCCCAAGTCAGTCTACAAATATCATTTGCTCTCCTCTTCCTGGCCACAAACAGCAGCCCTCATCCTAGCCACTGTTATATAAATGCTCAACCATTCAAAGGGATTAAGGTATGATTCAGAGTTAATTCCATCCCCCACTCTATTGGAAAACAGTCTAAATGGACAGGATTTGTTGCCTTTTTAACAGAAAGGGTGCATTTAAAAAAGGAAGTTGCACTAATTGTGCCTCTCTCACTTAGACTGTGATAACCACATGACAGCTCACAGCTTGCAGAAGATGGTGTGAGTTGTATTCCTCTGTGTAGGCTTCCAGATCTCCTGCAGGTCTGAAATCTGCATGATTCTAGTCCTTATTCTGTTCCATGCCAATAGATTTCCCCTAGATTTTTTTTAAAATCCTTACCTTCCATCTTAGAATAAATACTGTGTATCGGTTCTAAGGCAGAAGATTGGTAAGGGCTAGGCAATGGGGGTTAAGTGACTTGCCCAGGGTCACACAGCTGGGAAGTGTCTGAGGACAGATTTGAATTTAGGATCTCCCATCTCTAGGCCTGGCTCTCAATCCCTGAACTATCCAGCTGCCCCATCTCCCCTAGATTTTTTTAAAATTAAATTAAATTAATTAATTAAGAACATTTTCCCATGGTTACAGGATTCATGTTCTTTCTCTTCCTCTCCCCACCCCCTCCCATAGCCAACGCACAATTCCACTGGGTTTTACATGTGTCATTGATCAAGACCTATTTCCATATTATTGATAGTTGCACTAGGGTGATCGTTTTAGAGTCTACATCCCCAATCATATCCCCATTGACCCATGTGATCAAGCAATTGTTTTTCTTCTGTGTTTCTACTCCCAAAGTTCTTCCTCTGAATGTGGATAGCGTTCTTTCTCATAAGTCCCTCAGAATTGTCCTGGATCATTGCATTACTGATAGTAGAGAAGTCCATTACATTCGATTCTACCACAGTGTATCAGTCTCTGTGTACAATGTTCACCTGGATCTGCTCCTTTCACTCTGCATCCATTCCTGGAAGTCATTCCAGTTCACATGGAATTCCTCCAGTTTATTATTCCTTTGAGCACAGTAGTATTCCATCACTAACAGATACCATAATTTGTTCAGTCATTCCCCAACTGAAGGGCATACCCTCGTTTTCCATTTTTTTGCAACCACAAAGAGCATGGCTATAAATATTTTTTTACAAGTCTTTTCCCCATGATCTCTTTTCCCCTATTTTTTTCTAAAACCCTTACCTTTTGTCTTGGAGTCAAAGTGTATTGGCTCCAAGGCAGAAGAGTGGTAAGGGCTAGGCAATAGGGGTTAAGTGACTTGCCTAGGGTCACACAGCTGGGAAGTGTCTGAGGCCAGATTTGAACCTAGGACCTCCCTTCTCTAGGCCTGGCTTTCAATCCACTGAGCTACCCAGAACTCCCATCCCCTAAATTTTTAACTAGGGCATGCTGCCTTTATGAAGTGTCCTCCAGACACTAGACTGAGTGCTCTACCTACCTCTTCCCTCACCTCCATTTAGATATTGGTACTGAATCCTGGTCAAAAAGAGTAAGACAAATTCTTTCTCTGGGAACAGTTTGTTATCTGGAAAGACAGAATACACCCAATCCAGAGATTAAAGATAACTTGCAAAGTAACATTGAATAGAATCAAAACCTGTTAGATCTGGAAATGACCTTAGAATAAAGATGGCAGAGCATGAAGCGACCTTGGAACAGAATGTCACAATGTATAATGCCAAAGCAAAAAGTTACCTTGGAACATAAAATGTCAGAACTAGGGATCTTAGTACATAGAATATCAGAGCAAAAAGTGACTCTGAAACATAGAATTTCAGAACTGGAAGGAACTCTGGGACATAGAACATTAGAACATAGAATGCCAGAGCAAAAAGTGACCTAGAAACCCAGAATGTTAGAGCAGGAAGAGAGCTTAGCTAATAAATTGTTAGAACTTAGACTATCAAAGCAAAAAGTGGCTTTGTAACCTAAAAATGTCAGAGCAAAATAATGACCTTGAAACCCAGATTGTTAGAACTGGAAGAGACCTCAGACAATAGTGTTAGAACATAACATATCAGAGCAAAAAGTGACCTTGAAATTTAGAATGTCAGAGCTGGAAATTAGAACATTAGAACAGAGATTCTACCCCAGGGACCTGTGGACAGATTTCAGGGTTTTCATTTAACTTTGGTGGGGAAGAAAGAGACATTTTTATTTTCACACACTTCTAATTGAAAATGAGCATTTTCTTCAATTATGAATTTAAATTCAGTTATAAATTTAAATTTAGTTATGAATTTAAATATATATGTGTATATATATTCTGAATAGAGAGCCATAGACTCACCATGTTGCCAAAGGTGTTCATGATACAAAAATGGGTCAGGATCTCTGCCTTAGAACAGGTCAAAGCAATAAGAAACCTTAGAACAGAATTCTAGAGAGGACAAAGATATCAACAGTTATCTAATCCAAAGCCTCTATTTTACAGGTGGGGGAAAAGAGGGGGAAGAAGGGTTGTTTCTTGCCCAGGGTTACCCACTATTTTAGTGCAAATTAAGGTGAGAATCTATTCAGGTCTCCTGACTCCCAGAAGACTGTTTGCCACAGTGCAGGCTGATGATCAGTTTGGAGGGTGACAGGATAAGGGCAAACAAGGGGAGTTACTTATTCAGCACTGAAATACAAAAATGATGCCTCCAGTGCTTGGGTTTGAGGAAACTCATAGGCATGCTGAGTAAGTTCATAAACTCGTGGAATGCAACAGCTAGAAGGAAATTTAGAGGTCATCCAGGCTATCTCTCCTCATTTTACAGGTAAGGAAACTGAGGCCTAGAGAAGGAATGTGATTTCCCCGATGTCTATTTGGTACCAAGGAGGAGGAAAGAGCAAAATTACTAGACTAGGTGATAGGGAAATGTGCTAATTGATTCTCAGAGTGTTTTGTGCTGAAGTGTGGCACCTAAGAATAAAATTAAACTGTTTCGTGGTGAGGAAGTTTGCACATCTTTCTGTTTTCTGACCCTGCTAGCATGAGCTTGTAGGCGATTAGCAATGTACTGCTGTTTTACTCTTGTCATGGGGCCTACTTCTCTCAGTGGAATAGACATCTCATTGATTATAGGAATGATGCCAAGTTTTTAGATAGTACCTCAGAGCTCAGGGTTTCTCACTCCAAGATCTGTACTCAATCTATTTATTAAAAACAAAACAAAACTTCTTTTTAAACCCTTATCTTCCAAGGTGGGGCGGGGCACAGAGAAGCTAGGTGGCTCAGTGGATTGAGAGCCAGATCTAGAGATGGGAGATCTTTGTGTTAAAATATAGTCTCAGATACATCCTAGTTGTGTGACCCTGGGTAAGTCACTTAACCCCCACTGCCTGTTCTTTACCACTCTTTTGCCCTGGAACAGTACATAGTATTGATTCTAAGACAGAAAGTAAGAATTTAAACAAAATAAAATGAAAACCTTTACCTTTTGTTTTAGAATCAATACTAAGTATTGGTTTCAAGGCCATTTTCTTTCTAGGAAGTCAAGAAGCTGGGAAGGACTTTCAGACTGGAAGAAAAAATGGTCCCACCATCTTCTGCACTGGTCAGACCACACTTGTAGGATTGCATGTGGTCCTGGACATAATCTTTTAGAAAGGCTATTGTCAATTTGGGTCACATCCAGAGAAAAGCAACTAGTGGGGAGAGAACCAGGAATTATGCTATTCCAGAATTTGTTTAAAGTACTGGTAATGTTGAATCTAGGGAAGAGAAGACTTAGCAAGGTTCCCCAAAGCAATCTTTGAGTATTTGAAAGGCTTTCCAGTGTGGAAAAGAGCCTTGACTATAGCAGATACTTAATAAATGCTTTTTGTTGAAAAACGAATTAGGCTGATTGGCCTGATTGACCACAAGGAACAGAACCTGCCCCTATGGGTAGATGTTACAAAGAGTCAGATTTTGCCTCAGTATAAGGAGAAATTTCTCCACAACTGGAGGTACCCCAATGGGCCAACTTGGGAGATTTCTTCATTGTTGGAGGTTTTCAGAGAGAACCTGGATAACCACTTATTAAGAGATGTGTCCTTTTAAATTCTGACTAGGCTGAAGAGCTTTGAGGTTCTTTCTGCTGATGGGATTTTTTAAAATTATTTTTTATTTTAAAAATATTTTTCCATGTTTACATATTTTGTTTTCTTTCCTTCCTTTTTTCCCTCCCCCTCCTGGATCCAATAAGTACTTCTCCTGGGTTATATAAATGTTATCACTTACACCTATTTCCATATTATTCATTTTTGCAATAGTGCAATCTTTTAAAATCAAACCCCTGATCATATATCCATATAAACAAATGTAAGTCATCTGTTTTTCTTCTGTGTTTTTACTCCCACAGTTCTTTCTCTTGATGTGGATAACGTTCTTTCTTATGAATCCCTTAGGATTGTGTGGTAGTAGCAAAGTCCATTACATTGGATTGTTCCACAAAATGTTTCACTTTCTGTGTTGCTGGTGGGATTTTTAAGGTGCTAGATTATTATTTGAAATCATCTGATATTCTTCTGTCTTCATGGTCTCCAGAGCAGGGAGCCTCATTAACTGGTAGTAGTAGAAGCAACACTGAGCTGAGAGTCCAGAGACATGACTTTTAGTCCCAGTTCTACCACTCACTTGCTATGACTTGGGCAAGTGTAGTGCAAAAAGGGTGCATATTAGCCCTGCACAGCCTTACTACAGAGTTTCTGACAGTTGAAAAGGGTTTGGAATCCTGAGGTTAGGCAGTTGACCCTGGAGACTCGATGAGAGTGGAAGGGTCAGCTAAGCTCTATTCTTTGGACTGAAAACCTGGCCTATATTCTGCAACTTTTCTCCTAAAATTTGTTAGCTTAACTATTTCCTTTGGATCTCCCTAATCTCCCTATTCCCAATCATCATTTTCCCTTTCCTGAACTTCTGTGAATTTTGAAAGGAGGGTGGATCTGTGTGGTAGCTTTCAAACTTGGTAGATTTAGTTTCCCCTTAGTCAAATAGGGCTTACCCTTGTTACAAATTATCTCTTGAATCATTGTATCCAACTTTTCTAACCCTTTAGGCTACAAAACCTCTGGGGGCTGAGTTAAAACAGGTCCTTCTCAGTCTCACATTCCTGTCTCCCTCCCCCACCTGAAGCTTTCTCTAGGCAGCTGTTAGAGTTACCTTGTATCCCTCCATCCCTTCCAATCAACCCTAAAACTCAATAAAACCCTGTTTGTCACTTAATCAACCTTTGGTTAGTTCATTAGTTGATTGAATAAGAGAGGTAGAAGGGGAGAAAGGAATAATATTGTCTCTGGGTCTTGAAGGGAATTGGAGGCCTCCATTTTCGAGGAAGGGTAATCTCAATACTTCCTCTGGACTCTTCCTTTGTGAACCTGAGAAACTGACTAGAAAGCCCTCTAGTCAGTTTCAAGCCTTTCTTGGCTGGCCCTAACCTTTGTCTGTAGAAGTGCTCTTCCTACTTGAAGGGCTCAGTCTGTTTCCCTTTAGTGTCTCTGTCTCAAACCCGAGTCCCAATCTGTGTTCACCAGACTGCAATTGCCTGCCCAGAATACCTCATCCTCTCCTTTGCAATTCTTTATACCTCCGTGTTTATATTCCCTAAACTCAGTCAATCCCTTACTTCTCCTACCACCTCAATCTACCACCTTCACCATTGTACCTTCGTTATCCATTTTTCTGCCTTAGGGATCCACAAACCCTATCCACAGTGCCTTATCCCTATTCACACTAACTTTAGTCCCTTACTTGCTTTATCCCCTATTACAACCTTACCTTGCCTTAATTTCCCTATTAACTCTAGCCTATTCCCTTATTACAACAAGCATCTTACCCTACTAGCTTAATCCCCTTATAACATCATTCTAGATAAACATATAGATTTAATCCCCATATAACATCTCTGCCTAAATTCCCATACCAGTTATTACCAAACTAAGCTTTAATCTCCTTATAACACAAGTCACATGGCTTTTGTGAGCCTCAGTTTCTTTCTCTGCAAAAGTAGAGAGAACAAACTTAGACTATCTACTTTATGGGCTATTGGGGGGAAATGCTTTGTCAACTAAAAATACTATGAAGACATGAATTCTTTTCTTTAATATGAAATTTTTATGCATGTCTTCTGGGTTTTTACATCACCCAAATCTTTTCCAGTACTTTTTCCTGTTCCCAGGGAGTCCTCCCATATAACAAATAATATTTTTAATGACTAAATACAGAGAATAGGTCAATAAAAACTCATTAATATAACTCTTGTGGACCTCCTCACTCTGCTAACAGGTGGAGTGGGAGTATCCTTCCATGTCTCTTCTTTCAAGCTATTTTTCATAATTTTGCATCATTCACTTTCAATTTTTTTAATGGTTATTCTTTCCATGAACATTGTTGTTATATATTAGCTTTTAGGCTCTGCTTATTTCACTCTGCATCAGTTCATGTGATTCTCTCTGTGGTTCTCTCTACTCATCTCATCCATCATTTGTTACACATAGCACAGCATTCAGTGGAATGGAAGGGAAAAAGAGCCAATACTTTTATTAAGTACCTATTATGTGCCAGGTACCATACTAAGCACTTTACAAATATTGACTCATTTGATTTTCACAACATCCCCATGAGGTAGGTCCTATTATCATCCCCACTTTACAGCTAAAGAAGCCGTGGCAGACAAAGGTTGAGACTTTTCCACAATTACATAGCTGGCAAGTGTCTAAAGCCATAATTGGGACTCTATAGTCTTTCTGACTTTCAGGCTCAGTGCTGCACCAACCATCTGCCTCAATTGTTCGACAATTACTTAGTCGTTACTTAATCATCAAGCATCTACTTTGTTTCTAATCCTTTGCTATCACAAAAATGCTATATAAATATTTTGATGTGTTTGGAGATTTTTTATCAGTGGCTTTTTTGGGTTGTAAACCTAGTAATGGAACCTATCTGAGTCTTTCCATCTTTATTAGAGCGCCTGTCTCTCTAAACTTCCCAGACCTTTTCTGTCCTTGGTTTAGTACAGCAAGAAGATTTTTTTAGGCAAGCCTCAAATCCCCTCCAGATCACGATTCTGTCGGTGATAGGGGAATTTGAGGGATGATTGTTGGAGTTCAGGATTTTCATTCCTGATGTCAACCCCAAATGTTAAGGATTCAGAATATTATAGTAGACATAAGGATTGGAGTCAGATACCTGGATTCAAATTCCAGCTTCTCCCTTATTTATTCCCTGTGTGACCCTGGACAACTTAACTTCTCTGGTTTTCAGCCTCCTCATCTCTAAAATAAAAAAGTTTGACTATCAGTCTATATTTCATTTGATAGAAATTGAATTTAAGTGAATTATGAATTCCAAGTAGTCCAACAATACCAAAGTAACCCAATGTGAGCTGATCTCTCCTGTGGGAGTTTCCCAAAGCCTCTTGTAAGACTGGTTATATTGTTTAGCCTATATCCCCTCTTGGGTATGATGATTTCTGTATGATTAACCTTTCCTTTGTAAAGCAGAATAGCCTTTAGTTTATCCTAAAGCTATGTCCTTAAGGGTCCCTTGTTCTAAGTTTTAGAGCTTAGTGAAAATTGGTTTTCTTCCTTTCACAGGTTTTTGTCTTTTTTTTTAAACCCTTACCTTCCATCTTAGAATCAATACTGTGTATTGGTTCCAAGGCAGAAGAGTGGTAAGGGCTAGACAATGGGAGTTAAGCAACTTGCCCAGAGTCACACAGCTGGGAAGTGACTGAGGTCACATTTGAACCCAGGACCTCCTATCTCTAGGCCTAGTGCTCTATCCAGCTGCCCCCTCTTTCACGGTTTTAAACAATTTTATTACATCCTTCAGTGAGGTAACATGCACTGAGTATCTCCTTCATGCGAGGTCCTGTGCTTAGACACTACAGGGAAAAAAAGACATCGTGTCTGTCCTCAAGCAGCCTGAATCACATGTACATGCAGATACACAGAAGAAAAGATAAGTAATCTTAACAGGCAGTATATAACTAAGCAATCATGTATAAATGGTATATCCTTTGGAAATTCCAGAAAGGGAAAGCTATCATACGGGTCACATGGTTTATGGAGGAAGTACCTTGAATTGGGTCTTAAAAGATGTTTTGGTTGTTCTGCCATTTTTCAGTCGTGTCTGACTCTCTGTGACCTCAAATGGGGTTTTCTTGTCAAAGATATTGGCGTGCTTTGCTATTTACTTCTTCTTTTTTTTTCTTTTTAAAGCCCTTACCTTTTATCTTAGTGTCAATATTGCATTTTGCTTCCAAGGCAGAAGAGTGATTAGAGCCTGGTAATAGGGGTGAGATGACTTGCCCAGGGTCACATAGCTGGGAAGCATCTGAGGCCAGATTTGAACCTAAGACTTCCCGTCTCTAGATCTGGCTCTTAATACACTGAGCCACCCAGCTGTCCCCTCATCCTTCATTTTTAATTTAATTTTTATTGTCATACAAAACACACTTCCATATTGGTCATTGTTGTAAGAGCAAACTCTTACATAACCAAAACCCCAAATTAAACTATCAATATACTGATGTGAAAGACAGCTCCAACAGTTCTTTCTCTGGAGGTGGAGAGCATTCCCTGTCATGTCTTTCAGTCATCCTTCATTTTCAGAGAAGACCAATGATATAATGGGTGGTTCTTGACCTACTTATGAATTGGATTTGAGTGAGGCAGAGTTGGACAATGTCTTCAGCCTCATTCTTTCTTCCAGCATCATTGAAGGCTAGTGAAGAGATAGAAGTCAGGATGCAGACATCAGAGACACCAAGGCCATCCACTATAGCTCCTAAAGTATGTTCACATGGATGACCTCAGGCTGTCATTCACAATTCCCCCTACTAACTTGACTTGGTTCCATTAGCAAAATTGAGAGGGTTCTTGGTCCGGGTAGCAGCAGGAGCAAAAAAGTGTCAATTTTCTTGCTGTTGGATGTGGAGATTCTTGCGTAAATATGAGTGGAAAGGAGGGTGGACAGGGTGTCTGATGGTCCCAGATAAGGCTGCCTGGCTCTCTGTGTTCATGTGCTCAACTCCCATTCCCTTGCTCTCGGGTCTTTTTTCTTCCCCAGCTCAGAATCCGCCCTCTGTGCTAATTAAAAAGACAGCATAGGGGCGAGTGAGCAGCAATCGGGGACGCTTTCTTGGCTTGGTGATGGAATATAGTATAGTAAAAGCACATCTATTTTTCAATTACAGTAGGTGGCTGCACCTATTATCATGATGACATATTGTTCAAATGCAGTTTAGGAGCTGTGAAGAAGGCGGGGGAAGGAGCATTAAGGCAGGATTAATCAGCCACCCGATGCCTTCTTTGGATCTTCATGGTGACTGATGAAGCAATAGAACCAAGTTGCCCTGGGAGTTCCTTTAAACAGCTAAATATTCCTATGTGAGGCTGAATATTTCTCTTTTTTAAAAAAATAAATACTAATAGTTAACATTTCTATATGATAGCATTTCAAGGTCTGGAAAGCATTTTGTATTATGTTACCTTCTTTGGTCATTAAAAGGTAGGTACTGCAGATGTTATTGTCCCCATCTTATGGATAAAGAAACTGAGGCCAATAAAGGTTATATGACTTATCCATGGCCACATAGCTAGTAGGTATCAGAGGTAGCCTCTAAACCTGATTACCTGATTTTAAGTCTTCTATTCTATCTACAATGCCATGCTGCTTCCCAAGGCTAACTATTTCTATTTTTCCCCCTTTATAGAGGAAACCAGAGAGGGGAAGAAAATGAAAAGCACTGAAAGAAATAAGATTACCCTAGCAAGCCAAGAAATAAATCTTAGAATAAACCCCGGGAATCCTGATTCCCTTGATGATATGATCAGTCTCTTGTTGATTCAACAAAGCAGGAATGAGAGGCTGGAAAAGACCAAGGAAATGAGTGGGCCTTGGTGCTGATTAGCAACACTAATCAGATGAACTCTGAGAATCCCTGGAAATGTCCAGGTCAAGGCCGGACAATAGCCACTTGTCAGGGAGGCCATAGAGCAGCTTCTTACATAGGGTGGATGAAGTCCCTTGCAGCTTTGAGATCTCTATAATACATTTAGTACATTCCATGTATTCATGAAGTTCTAAATATTTCAAGCCCCAACTTCAACATTAATATGTTCTGAAAACCCTTCCAGTTCTGCCGTTCTACATTCTATGTTTAGTCAACTTAATGACACAGTAGGTAGTATGCTGGATCTAGTTCAAATCCTGCCTCAGATCCTTACTTGATGTGTGACTCAGTTTTCTTACCTGTAAAATAGGACTAATAGCACCTACCTCACAAAGGATTTTGCGAAGGACCAAATGAGATATTGGTAAAACATTTAGCACAGTGCCTGGTACAGAATGGATGCTGAATAGATGCTTGTTCCCTTTCCTTTCCCACCTCCCCCCATCCCTTCTCTGTGTTCTAATGGACCTTTCAGCACTGATATTTTGTGGTCAAAGATCTCTTCTAATTTAGACATTCTGTGATGCTATGGTGGCCTGAAGTTAAGGGGACAGGTTAGCAAATGCTCTCCCCCACCAGCATCCTTGGATACAAATGTGGTCAAAGTCTGATATGTATATGCCCAGAGTTATCTCTCATTTCCAGATCTTTGTTGTGCTTCCCTGAAAAGGCAGAGAGGATTCTTTGCAATTGGGTGCAAGGAAGGAGAGGGCACTGGGTTTTATGAAGTTGTTTCTTCACTAAAGAGAACATGGTCTAAGCCCGAGGCTATCATCTTGTTTCCTTGGCATCTCTAGGGAGCCATCGCCATGTATCCTGGACAAGCACATTCAGTGCAGAAGGTAAAGCTGACTGACCTCTGCTAATAGAAACCCACATTTAAATAAACAGTGAGGCCCAAAGCAGGTTCTAGCAAAAGATAGGAAATACAAAGTCAATTCTTGCTTTAACCCTTCTCTGCCATGAGATGGGCATAAAGGATATTGTTGGTCTTCACTTTTTTAGGCAGGGAAGTGGGATAGGGTGAAAAGTTCACTGGATCAATCAATCTGGGCCTGGCCACCTCTCTGCCCCTAACTGATTGGGTGACATGTAAAACAAGGGAGTTGGAATGGATTCATCTGTAAAGTTCCTGCTAATTCTGTTGGTCTGAGATTCCAAGCAAAGTACCCTAGGGGCTTCTTGACAGGATCATAGCCTTAGAGCTAGAAGGAACTTTGGAGGTCATCTGGAAATAGGAATAACAGAACTATGATTTCATGGGGTCATTTAGAACTGGAGCTGTCATTTCATCAATTTCATTGATTTATTCAATATAGGAAATCTCAGTAACAATGCAAATCAGAACCTTCTCTGCAACCTATTAAATCTTAGGGGGCTGAAAACTTGAACTCTAGTGGGTTGGAAGAACAGGAATTAGATTAAAATGTAATTGAGAAATTACAAAGTAAATTGATTTTAAAATTAGCACAATAATAATAATTAGTGTAATTATTTAATAATTATAAAATAAATAAAAATTCAGTGGAACATAGATAATGTTAATCTGTGGTTTTATAGGTCAATATGCCAATTGGCAGAGATCTATTTCTATTTGTGTCTGATACCATTGGATTAGAGCACTTAGAGTTTAAGTGACTTGCCCAGGGCCAGACAACTAGCCAGAGGGACTCAACTCAAGTCATTCTGTCTCTGAAGCCAACTTTCTATCCATTGAACAATGTTGCTTCTGATTTAGAGATATAAACACAATAATGAACTCATCCTTGCCCTCAAGGAACGATAACTTGGGAAGTTTCCATATACTTGAAAATAAATCAAAGCCAGGTAATTTAAGAAAAGAGAAATAGCTAATAACTAGGGTGAGCTGAATAGTCTTGAACTAAGTTAAGGATTCAGAGAAGCATAGGGGAGGAGGGAGAGCATTTTAAATCTGTGCAAATATTTTTTTTAATGGTAGGATGGATGGTGTATTGAATTTGGGGAATAGCTATTATTCTAATTTGACTGGATTGAAGAATGTGTGAAGGGTCAAATAAGGCTAGAAAGGTAAATTGGAGTCAAATTGTGGAAGGCCTTAACTATTAGAATGAGCAGTTTATATTTAATCTTAGAGGTACTAGGGAGCCAAGTTTTTGAGAAGGGTAGTGGTCAAAATTATGCTTTAGGAAGATTGTTTTAGTACCTAGGTGAAGGGTGGATTAGGGAAAACTAGAGGAAAGGCCTGTAAGAGGCTCCTGCAGTAGGTGAAGAAGGACTGAATTAGAATGGTGGCCATGTAATAAAGAGGAGAAAGACATGAAAATAGTTTTGTAGGCAGAATTGATAGGACTCGGCAAATAATTGGATGTGTAGAACATCAAAGGACAGGGAAGAGTCAATGATGATTCCAAGGATGACTTTCCTGCTCCTTCTGCTTTTATCATTGTGGCCTTGCTTTTCTCTTAAGAAGTTCGAACTACTTTCTTTTCCAGGGGATGGCTATTATCTGGCAGTGGGGGGAGCAACAGCTCAGTATAACTGGTCCCACATCACCACTGTGCTTCAAGACAAGAAGTTCAATTGCCAACTCATTGACTGTTCAGAGGAAATGGGAATGATTAGCATCCAGGGACCGCAAAGGTAAGATCTAGCCCTGAAATGCAGACCATGTTTGGGACTTCTACCTCTGCCAATTAGAAATGATCGATCACATACCTCATGCTTTTCAGAAACCTATTCCTCTCTATATTGTTACTATCTTCCCCTCTCACCTGTTTAGAAAGCTAATGGAGTCTTTATAGGAATCATTGAGGGGGTTAACCTGACACTGGGCAGGAAGCAAAGAGAGAAAGAGACAGGAGCAAAGGAATTTTTACTGAAACAAATAGAAATCATGGCAGAAAGGAAATGTGCTCAGGGAAGATTGATGGAAACTGACTTGAATTGGCAGGAAGATGAACAACAGAGTTAAAAGAAAAAAAGAAGACCAAAGGTTTCCCTCAGTTAGCAGGAGTTTTTCAATTGTGCCAGAAAGGTTGAAGAGGGGTAGAAAGTCCTTTGATGCTCTCTAGACCCTTCTGCCCCAAGCAGCCTTCCCTATCTACTATTTTTTGCTGCTGCTACTAAAAGCATCAAATATTTAAGTCCACTTCCCTGCAGTGCCCTGGGACAGAACTCATTTAGCCTGAGCCCATGGCTTTTCATTCACCTTTCATCTCCATTTTCTGTTACACATTTGGGATCCATGTGTATATCAGTTTTAGTGCTTTTCAATTCTACCTTCAAAGAAAAACATTCTGGTTCATCACAAAATCTGTTTGTTTGTTTTTTCCCCTTGTCTTCCTCCATCCTGGGCATTTGTAACTAATGTATCTGCTCTGTGAATTCTACCATACTTACTCTTCACCCAGAGAAAGGGTGAATGTTATTGCTAAGTGTTCAGAATATGAACAAATAAATTGGTACCATTTGGGGAGATGGAAGAAACAAAGGTGATTGTCTTGCCATTTTAGTCAAATTGGCTTATCCATGCTCCTTCTTCTTGTTAATTTTTCAGTTCTAAATTCCAAGAAAATATTTACTATTCCAGCAAAAAGAGATTTTTAATGCTTCAGTAGGCAAAGCACAGTGAATAGTAAGTCTTGGAGTCAGAATGGTATGTTCAAGTCTCACCCTTAATACGTCTTGTCCATGTGACCCTGGGCAAGTCACTTATAAACTTACTACTGAAATAAAAAATAAAATGGATTGGGTAGTTTGGTGGTATAGATTTAACTAAACTATTAGGGCTAATTCCAGAAGCCCACAGGCTTGGGAAGGCTTACATAAAGACTGACAAGATACCCACAATGATGTAACTAGGGTTTATTAAAACAAGGACAGGAAGGGAAGGGGATTGGGACAATCTAACTACTTTATATAACTAAAGCCTCCCACCAAAACTCAGTAGTTGTTATATCAGATTGTAATTGCCCAAACTGTTCTCTCTCAGAGATCCCAATACCTCACTAACCAAAATCCTCCCCCCTCCCCCGCCCCTTTGCTGATAACTAGAGTAGGGAAATAGGCTGGATGGTAAGCAGATCCAAAGGGTCAAAAGGGAGAGATTCGCACTGACAATTGTCCTCTGGAGTTTGGCAAAAGTTCCAGCAGAAACAGAAGTATAAGGAACAAATAGGAAATAAACAGGAACCAGATGAATATTCAGAAGGAAGGGGAGTAATGGTCTAACCCACTCAATCCACCTGAGGAGTCCAGACACACACACACACTCAACCACTTCCAAGGAGATCAGCTACTTACAAAAGAAGTCCACACACTATTTCCCTCAAAAGAGAAAGTTAAACTGCCCCCAGGAGTCACTCACTCATCAGGGTTCTGGAATCTCCCTGTCTGCTTTGCTAGCATTTCTGCTTTCCCATGATTTCTCCATAACAGCTCCCCCCCCCTTTGCACAAAGCCAAAATAGTATTGTAAACAATATTTTGGTATTTGTGCACTAACAAACTTATATTCCACCTAAACTAAAATTCTTACCCAAAATAACAAACAGCCTACACTTACCTATCTTATTCTATCTATTATTACCTTCCTCTAGGGATTTAAATCAAGGAAAGCAAAAAGGGAAATTATACAATGAATAGTTACAAAGTTCAAATCAAACATATGCAACATCAAAATTAGCAAACAACATCAAAATAGAAATATAAACACAAATTTCATGCAAAACATTAAAATCCTAAAAATCTACTCTTATAAACTAATACAGAAAAATTCCATTACTATTGTAATGCATAAATAGAAAACTTAAAACTAATTTTTTTAAAAGTACAATTAATGCAACATTGCATAAGTTTTTACATAAAAGTTAAGCCAATCCATCAAATTTACTTATGCAAAATACATTCAAAAGTAGATTAAAATTTAACACAATCTTATTCTAAATTAAAACCTTATTCCTATTACACAAAACAACTTTTACATAGAACTGTATGTATGTAAAAACTTAATCAATATCAAATATTAACTATGTATATAATTTTATATATACACATAATGATACATATATACAATACACACATGTATGCTATGCATGCACACACCCAATATTTACACACATGTTACATATATACATATCCATACACTACAATACAATTTTACAATCCTAACTACAATGCATGCTATTTACACATCTTTAGATATCTATTTACATATTTATGTGATATGTAATCTGTAATATGTTATGTGTAATGAATGTTTGTTATGTATGTTGTAATGTATTTTGTAATGTAAATCAGTACCTTATCTTATCTTATCAACCCTAAACTTTAATCTAACTACAGCCTTATCATAATAAAATCTCCTAAAATTAACTCTATCTACCTATACTATTATTCTATACTAAATAATTAACTATGCATTGTTAGTAACTATCCTATAACTAATTACAACATTGTTAGTACCTAACAATACTTTGTTTCACTCATTCAACTAGTGAATCCTAACCATGTTTATGTTTTTTATATGTTTTTGTTATGTTGTTATTTATGCTATGTTATGTTGTGCCATGTTATATTGTTGCATGCAGTATGTACCAAAACTTCAGATTTTCCTCTTCTTATCTTGTTTGAAGAAATCTCCTCTTCTCTGAAGTCCCTGGTAACAATATGTATTGTTGAATGCTTATGAAAATATGTTATGTTGCTATGTTACATTACCCAAATTCCTTAGAAATATTAGTCCATTAATCACTTGATCCTCTTCATTGAAAATTTTCTTTAAAGTCTTTTTTGCTTAATATTTACAAGTCTTTCAGTCTCTGTACAATGTCCTTCAATTTCTGAATTCTCCTCTTCAACTGCAATGTCCTCTTCCATCTAAATGTCCTCTTCCACTGGAATGTCCTCTTCCACTGGAATGGTCCTCTCCTTACTGATCTTTTTGACTGAAGACTCTATTTGACTGATGAAATCTCAGCTTTCCATGAATTCTTCTTCTTCTTCTCCTTCTTCTTCCACAATTTCTACATTTTCATCATCAATTCCATGTGCTAATTTTATATGTGAATCATGATACCACAAATCTCTTCCAATTACTTTCACTGAAGATGGTGAAATGAATACAATTATGTAAGGACCTATCTAACTCTCTTGTGTTGTCGATGTTTTGGCAAAATTTTTCACATATACCATATCACCTGGTTGAAAATTATGAAGAGAATAATCCAATGAAATGGATTGGATCAATATTCCCATATCATGCAGTTCTCTAAGCTGTTGTTGTAATGCACATAAATATGAAGCAATTTGACAATATCCTCCTAAGAGAGATGTATAAATAGCCTTACAAGTTTTTGCTTGCAATGGAGCATCCAAAGAGCATTTCATAAGATGATATATGCAAATCTGCTCTTGGTCTTGTACATAGGAAAAATAAAACTATGGGAAGAATATCTGGTCATTTTAGATGAATTTCAGCACAAGTTTTCCCCATCATAGTCTTGAGTTCCCTATTCATAGACTCCACTTGACCTGAACTTTGTGGATGATAAGGAATAAGGTATTTAGATGTTATTCCTAGATTCTCATAGACTCTTTTCAGAATATCTTGAATAAAATGAGATCGTTCATCAGAATCTATGATAATTGGTACACCAAACCTAGGAATAATTTCCCTAAGCAACACTTTCACCACAAAGCTAGGTGTATTTGTAGTAGATGGAAAAGCTTCAGGCCACTTTGTTAATCTATCCATAATTACAAGACAAAACTTATATCTTCTAGCTTTTGGCATAGTTATATAATCATGTTGTAAACTCTCAAATGGACAATATGTCAAAGATCTACCACCTAAACCTTTTCTTCTGAATGCACCATGATTGAACTTTTGGCAAACAGAACAACTACTACAGATCTTATTTGCAACAACACTTATTTCTGGTGCTACCCATTGTCTTTTTATAGAATCTACAACAGCTTGAGTACCAAAATGATCTTTTGTGTGAATGGCTTGACACAAATAGGTATAAAAATCTTTTGGTAAGAGCAGTTTTCCAGTGTCTGAAACCCATATTCCATGTTCTTTCCTTGCTCCAAACTTCTTCCATTTCTGAATCTCTAAGTCTACATAAGCTCTTTCTAAATCATCAGACTCTATAGATGACAGATTCATCATATACACTGGAGCATTCTGGACTGCATACTTTGCAGTTACATCAGCTCTACAAATTCCTTTAGAAACTGAATCTCTGCCACAAGGGGAGTAATGGTCTAACCCAGCAATAGGCAAACCATGGCCTGCGGACCAGATACGGCCCCATGAAATGTTCTATCCAGCCTCCTGACATTATTCCTAATCTGACGAATACAATGAGTAGGATACAGTACAATGAAATTTCTAAAGAGTTGCCTTAGAAACAGACTGACAAATGAGTATTTCCTTTCCTTTGGCCCCTCTTTAAAAAGTTTGCCCATCATTGTTCTAATCCATTCAGTCCACCTGAGAAGTCCAGACACACACACTCAACCACTTCCAAGGAGATCAGTTGCTTACAAGAGAAGTCCACATGCTGTCTCCCTCAAGAATGTTCAACTGCCCCCAGGAGTCACTCACTCACCAGAGTTCTGGAATCTCCCTGTCTCTGTGATAATGAAATTAAATATACCCTGCCCATTCTTAGATTTAATCACCAAAGATGTAAACACTACCACTTAATTCACAAGTGGGGAAATCTGTAACCCAAGTGTGTGAAAGTGGGTGACAAATCAGAATCGACTGACTGCCCCCTGGACAGTCCTAAGCAAAGCATCTGTTGTATTTGGACAAATAAACTAAGAGGAAGGCACAGGAAGTGACACAAAATAAGCACCTTTAAAAGGGAATGACAACTTCCTCTAACACTCTTCTTGTTTGTGTCTTGGACCTGAAGGAGCTCTGGCTTGCTGGCTGGGACCCTGAGACCTTGGTGAGATTGTTCTTAAATCTCTCCCTCAAAACTACATGTGGTGAATGAAAAAGACTGACTACCTTAGCTTCCCTGTAGGTACTAGCCTCTGGGAGGCTCCCTTGATTGGGAAGAGTCCTCGTGGCTAAAACCCTTGTTAATTGACTTTTAGCCTCTCCGGCTGGGCCTCTGGAGCCCTGCCAGAGTAAAGTCCAGGCTTGAATACAAATCTAGTTCTTTAAGCTAGATCTCTTACTCTACCCTCTTCTCATCTCTCTACTTCCACTCTCTCCTATATTTTATAAATACATTACTAAAAATCATTTTAGAATTGATAATTATTCAATTCTTGGCAACTACTCCTTTAAATATTAATATCACCCAACAAAAACTCCTTTTTATCCCTTACACTCTGCTTTGCTAGCAATTTTGCTTTCCCATGATTTCTCTATAGCACTACTTCCAGGAAATTTTGTATTTGCAATGATTTGGGGAATTTTTTCAGCAGGTATCTTCCTATGCTGATGAAATCACATACCAAAAAAAATGCAAAGGGTTATAAGAGTAGACAGAAATATAAAATGTCTGAGTCCTCAGAGAGTTTATAATCTGGCTCATAAGTTCCTAGGATCATTAATTTATTGTTATAAGGAGTGTAAGACACCACTTACTCTTAGACCCCTCATTTTACAGAAAAGGAAATGGAGGCCCAAAGATATAAATGTCTTGTCAAGACTGCACAAGTATGAAGTGACAGAAATGATATTTGAACCTAAGTCTGGTGTTTCTAGATCCAATATTACCCCTCCAGGGAATGAGAATGGGAGAGAAGGCAAGATACACCCAAAAAGGTTTAATAGAAAGATACTGATAATTAGTTAAATAATGTAATAAAAGAAGACTAAAATAGCTCCTGGATGGGTATATAAAAGTAATTGTCAGATAAATAGCAGGTAGTAAATTCTTTAAGAGTTCCAAGGATAGGGAGATCATTGGGTGGAAAGAGGCTGAGAAATAGCCAATAAAAGAAATTTGTTCTCCTGCCTCCAGTTTGGGGCCAAGTTGAAAACAGATTTTTCCACCAAACACTATTTTAAGGACTTCTATTGAAGTGATACAGACTTCCGTATTTCCATTGGTGTCTGGGTAGTTGGATATGGCAGGGTGCTGTGCCCTCTCAAATTTTTGAGGTGAAGTGGGGAAAGCTTCTGTTGGAGATTGGTGGATTTTTCTCAATGAATATTTTTGTTTCTGGAAAGACTGGTTGTTTGGGGGATTTTTTGGTATTATTACCTGCATTTGGTATTCAGAGTTGTTGTTTTTTTAATCTATCATGTTTTTCCTTAAGTTATGTTTTTGCATTCTGCTTTGATTTTCAGTTGCTTTGACTTGCATAGAATTCATGGGTTTTAAAAAGTGTCGCATTTTACTTCCGTCAAATTTTCTTCTACTTTAGTGTTTTTGAATTCCATATCTGTTGTTTTTTTCTCACAGCTTATCTTTGTTTAGAAATATTCACCACTGTGAACTTCCTTTTTCCTATTCTGCTAATTGTTTTTTGAAATCTTCATGGAAAGCTCTAGTTGCTGACCCAAATTCATTCTTATTTCCGTATTCCATGAATTTTATTTTTCTTTTGAATTATTTTAGAGTTTCTTGCTGTTGTTTTATGTCCTCTGGAAAATTTACAGAATTCTGCCTCTCATCAGACACTGTTGGTTCTTTTTCCTTCATATTATAATATTAATTTAAGGTGTTTTGTTTTCTTTTCAAGGTTTTACTCATCCTTCCTTCTTTTTTTAGGATTCTCTCTGTAGATGTATCTACTTGTAGACTGAACTTTGCTTTAAGCCTTTTCTCCTGACATCTTTAATGTTTCAGCTTTTTTCTTGTATTCTCCATCCCTGACATTCATTCTTTGGTTCCCCTCCTCCTTCCCACTGATGTACAGCCCTGAGGCTGGGCTGCTCATGACCACAGCTTCTTCACATGTAGGGTTTATTGGAGTTAGCCAGCCTGAGTCCTTGCTCTCAGTAACCTCTTAGAGGAAAGAGCTGACCAGAGCTCGTTTTTTTCATTTTCCCCTTTCTTGAGACCTAGGCCTTAGTTTCCCATAACCTATGGCTCTGTATAGTATGCTAGGATATTTTCAGACCACCTGATTCTTCTTTTCTCTTTTCCTTTCTATGACTGGGAAAAAACAATGTCTGTTACTTCTTCCCAGAGTTGGGAATTGCAGGTGGGTTAGGGAGGTGGGAGAGAGTCACTGAAGCCACAAGAGACCTTATAATACTGGGACTCCCATAATTGAGTTTGTTTATGTTGACTAAGGTAGTTGCAATGAAGTCAGGTGGGAGATGGGTACAAAGTATTAAAATTCTCCAGTCTTCTGATCTTATGGAATCAACTGTAATTATTCTTTCTCTGGTGCACAATTCCTATCTTTCAAGGTTTAGGATGAAAGCAGTTTATAGAAAGTGTCCTCTCCATCTTGCTGGTGGATGATCTACCCCAAGCCTGTGAGCAGGTAATATGGGATAGGCTTGATATGACCTGGAGCTGCAGGGAGGAAACCAGAAGTAAATTATAAAGAAGACCCTCCTGGTAATGAGAGCTTTCTAGGAATGCTATGGACTGCTTCAGGAGATAAGTTAGTTTTGTGCCTTCAGAGCTCTTTGGAATCTGAATTAGAGGGGTATTTTGTTTTATTGTATTTTATTTTAAACCCTCATCTTCAGTCTTAGAATCAATATTGTGAATTGGTTCCAAGGTGGAAGAGTGGTAAGGACTAGGTAATTGGGGTTAAGTGACTTGCCCAGGGTCACACAGCTAGAAAGTGTCTGAGGTCAGATTAGAACCCAGAACCTCCTGTCTCTCTCTAGGCCTGCAGAGGGGTATTTTAGAAGGGATTCCTGCACTGGACAGGGGATTGGACTCGATGACCTCTGATGTTCCTTCCCAATCTCAGATTCTGTGATTCTATGGCTCTGGGATTCAGAGCAGAGATAGCATCTATAATTTGCTCAGCCCTACAGGGAAGAATCTGCCAGTTTCCTGGGACTTGAGGTGGCATTCAAATGGAGTTTTTTGACAGGGAGTGTCAGCTCATCCTAAGAGTGTTATTTTTAGCACCAGGGAGGTAAGAGTAGAGAGTCAGGGTGGCAGGGGGAGGGAGCTGCAGGGTTCTGTTCCTCTGCTTTGAATTGGGGTAGGAAGGGGAGAGCAAGGTGAGTATGTAGGAAGCATTAGACTAACCAAGTTGAAGTCAGTGCCTTCTGCGTGGGAAATGCTGGACTTCATTTATAAGCAGCTCCAGGCAGGAGGCAGATTCCTATCCACTGAGCATACCTGATAAGGTAGAAAGAAGAAGAAAAGTTCATCTCATTCAATCATGATTTCTTACCTTTTTCTGGCATGAATCTACTCAATTTTAGTTTTAAAAAAATACTCTTCAGAATTTCACCACATCAAACCAACTGATGTAGAACTTCCCAAGGATTCAAAGACTAATATGCAAAAGACTTTAGAGATTATCCAGGCCAACCCTTTCCTTTTACATGTGAGGAAACTGAGGCAAAAAGGGGTGAAATGACTACTCAGGGTCACATAAATAGTAGGTGGCTCTTTGAATCTATCTCAGTCACTGGAATAACGTCTGTAAACAGTAGACACTCAATAAATGCCAAGCTACTGGCTGACTTTCAGCTTCAAACATTTTCCTTTTCTATCTTCTAAGCTTTCATGCCAGACTTTTCTCTCCCAGGTACCACCTCTGATCAACACTTTCCTTCCCATGTAATACCTCCATCTTGATGATGGAAATCTCCTTAGGGATTAATTTAAGATTGAGGTACTCTATCAATCCCTCTCTTTTCTTAACTCTAATAGGGCTTTGGGGCAATTACATCATCAAACACACTCAGATATATAAGGAGCATTTCTGTAAGATTGTAAACTTCCTGAGAACAAGGAACTGTCATGTATATTATATATGTATATGTACATGTGCAAAACATATATTAAACCCTTACCTTCTGTCTTAGAATCAACACTGAGTATTGGTATAAAGGGAGTAAAGCAGTAAGGGCTAGGCAATGGAGATTATGTGACTTGCCCAGGGTCACACAGCTAGGAAATATTTGAGGTCAGATTTGAACCCAGGATCTCACATCTGGCTCTTTACCTACCGAGCCACCTAGCTGCCCCCATCTTATATTTTTTTACAGACACTCACAGTTCTTAGTGGTAACTAGCACAGTGTTGCACACAGAGGAAATATTTAGTAAATTTGTAAGTTTCAAGTGAATCTGAACTTAAATTGGATTCTCTCCCTCCTGTCACTGGCACAAGGATGCTTTTCTAATCTCCTTGATACATTAGATAGCTCTTCATTAGGAATCCACAGAGCTACATCTTACTTCTGACTTAGCTATTATTTGATGACCCCATTGGGCAAATTACTTCTCCTTTTCTGTAATTCCATTTCTCCTTCTGTAAAATAAGAGGTCTCCTAGATGGTTCTCCTGGTCTTTTCCAGATCAAATAGGCCTTTATTCTATATTTCCCTGGTGAGACTTGCATATGAAGCTGTTTCATCATTAGGATATGGCTGCTGGCATCCACTCCCAAATTGGCCCCTGGGAATTGTTAATTACTAATCTTCCTCTGAAAACTGTCCAGGACTAAAGTGGATCTCCTTTTAAATGCTTGACACTAGGCAGCCCCTTCCTGACCTTTGATCATGGCAAGGGTGGATGACTCACAGGAGGAAGGGAAAGAAGAGGCCACCCTTTCTTTTTACTTCAGAGTCTTTGCAGATCTCCTTCTGCAATGCAACTCCCTCATTTTTTTCTTTTCTTTTCTTGCTTTTTTTTTTTTTTTTTTTTTTTTTTTTTTTTTTTTTTGTTAGAGAAGGATCAGTACGGAGATCTGTTAGTTACATTAGCCTCTCCTTCCACATCATAGATCAGAGTGCTTTGGGCTCTAGGAACTCCAGAGTACACAGCTACTCCTTTCAAATGTACATGTTTGCGCACATGTGGTATATGTGTGTGTGTCCATCCATGCACCACATCTATAGAAAAGCTTGGCCCTGAGTGAATTGTTACATAAGGGAATATTTACAGTTCTCAAGGATCTAAGCAGCATCCGACTGGAGAGGGCAGCCAGTTCTCTGAGCACTGGGGAGAGCCGCCCTTTATCAGCTAGTGTTGCTGGAGCTAGATTTTCATAGTGGCAAACATCCCAGGCCTCCTGCCCCCCCCAACCCCAAGGCATAGAACTCTCCCCTAGGGATGAGTTTGATAAGCTAGCTTGAGCAGCATCAACCTTCCATTACAAAGCCAAGCTGTTTGGAAGGCTCAGTCATTCTAGAACCTCAAAATAGAGTCATTTTCTACCCTTCTTTTGGCTTCCAGTTCACATTTAATTGGAGGGTCATGAGGTGTTTCTGAGGGGGTGTCTAGGCTTATTAGAGCCTAGAGAGAGGAAGTATGGCATGGTAGCTAGGGTACTGAACTTTGGTCAGGAATCATAGGGGAGAACAGAAGGGAGTGAACATTTATTAAGCACCTACTATGTGCCATTTCAATGTGTGAAATATCTCATTTGATCTTCAAACTATCCCTGGGAGGCAAATGCTATTATTATTCCCATTTTATAGTTGAAGAAACCTAGGCAAAGAAAAGGTTAAAGTGTTTTGCTCTGAGTCACATAGCTAGGAATATCTGAGGCTGGATTTGAACTCAGGGAGTCCTGACAGTTATAGAATTAGAAGGGAACTTCAAAGCCATCTAGCCCAACCTTTTTCTTTTACAGTTGAGTTTCAGATAGGCTTAGTAACTTATCCTTGGCCATATAGGGAATAAAATGGAAGAACTAGGACTGGAACTCAGATCCTCAAACTCCATATCCAGAATTCTTTCCACTTTACCATATTGACAGAATCATCTATCCTGACTCCGATAGGGCTGCTTCTTAGAGACAGAAGTCACCCAGCTGCCAAACTCATCCAGTCCATACCTGAAAGCAATATTGTCTATACTGCAACAGTTCCTGAGAAATGATCATCCAAGCCCCTGCTTGAAAACTGCTGATGAGCAAGGACTCTCTAGCTCCCAAGGCAGCCTGTGCCCCTCTGGAGCAGATCTAATAACCCTGCTTGTTCACACATTTTACTCATTACTCTCTGTTCTACCTCTTGGGAAGACCAATGTTCGAATCCTACCTGTGGAATTAGCTATAAAGTTATGAGCAAGTCATCTAACATCTAGAAGCCTCAGTTTCTTTATATGTAAAATGGAGACAGGATAATTCTGAAGCTGGAATGAGATAATGTGGGGTGTGCCAAAAGTTTTAATGCAACTTTTTTGCCTGATACCCTGTATACGAAAGAGTTTTTACAAATTTTAAAGTATTATATAAATGTCAGTTATTATCATTATTGTTACTGAATGAATGAATAGTCTAATGAACAAATGAAAAAAACATTTATTTTTTTAAGCCCTTAAAGTATGCCACGTACTATGCTATAGAATGGAGATAAAAATAGAAAAGCGAGAAAGGAAGTCCTTATTCAGAAAGAACTTATATGCTTGTTGAGGAAGACTATATATGAGGAAGACAATATAGTGTCTAGGGGGAGTATTTTATCTGAGAAGGCATCAGCATGGTGAGTGGAGACAAAGAACAAGTCAATTAATACACAGTTTCCAGAAATGATGGATTACTAAGCTCAGAGCAATGGGGTGAAAAGAGTTGGGCAGAGGATAGTATATATGGTAGCATGACAGGAAAATGGCTGGAGGTCTAAATACACCTGAGCCTCATCAATCAGAACAGTCAATCTCTAAGGAAAAAGTTCTAACAGCAACAAAAGAGGTGATTGAGGTGGGCACTACAGAACATTATATAATCAGGTTGAAGCATGGTCAGTGTTTGGAGCCAGTCAGATGTTATCATTATCATCATCATCATCACCACTATCATCTTCATCATCATTTTGGTCAAATAAAAAGTGTCTGAGTAGGGGGTGGCATCTAGTGGGTCATCTTTCTAGTGGCCATGCTCTAAATCTCCTTATGGAAATCCAATAAGTTCCTACCATTTATGGCTTACGTTTTTTTTTTTTTAAACCCTTAACTTCTGTGTATTGGCTCCTTGGTGGAAGAGTGGTAAGGGTGGGCAATGGGGGTCAAGTGACTTGCCCAGGATCATACAGCTGGGAAATGTCTGAGGCCAGATTTGAACCTAGGACCTCCCATCTCTAGGCCTGACTCTCAATCCACTGAGCTACCCAGCTGCCCTATGGCTTAGTTTTGACCATGATACTTATTTCAAGTGAAATCCAAGAATTGATTAACCAAACTGCTCCAGGATTCTGTTTTATCTCATTTTCCAACCAACTGGAAGTTAACCCAAAATTGATTTCAATTCATCTTTGAAGTACCTTCGCCCACTCTAAGGGAAGTCCAGTCTGGGGAATATATTTGGATCTGTCTTTGCTGATGCAAAACTTAAGAATTATCCTTCTACAGATTTTGAAAATAAAACAAACCGTTACTTTCTGCCTTAGAATCAATACTGTATAGTGGTTCCAAGGCAGAAGAGCAGTAAAGGCTGGGCAGTGGGAGTTAGTTAAGTGACTTGCTCAATGTCAAACAGTTAGGAAGTATCTGAGGATAGATTTGAATCCAGGACTTCCCATCTCTAGGCCTGGATCTCAAGTCATTGAGCCATCTACCTGTCCCCATTCTATAGATTTTAATTCTGTAATACTGGAGATAGAGATGGGACAAAATTATAGGAGGCTGGCCTAAGTAATCTTTAGGAGATACTTTTTGGACCAGATACCTGATGATCAGTTTGTTTCCATATGACCTTCCTCTTTCTCAGAAAATATGAGCATGGCATAAATAAATGCATACATGAATAAACAAATTAATCTCTGCTCACCAAAGGAAGGGTCTAGATAGTTGGGGTTTTGCAGTCAATGACTCTCGCTACTCTGAAGACAGTCTCCTTATCTTTACTTTTTATCATTTCTGTGGTTGAATTGGAAGATAGAAGGGAAGCCTAGAAAATCAAATATAGGAACAGGTAAGTGGCTTAATGGATAGAGATCCAGGCCTGGAGATAGGAGGTACTAGGTTCAACTGTGACCTCAGACCCTTTCTAGCTATGTGATCCTGGGCAAGTCACTTAACCCTGATTGCTCAGCCCTTACTGCTCTTCTTCCTTCGAACTGATACTTGATTAATTCTGAAAGTAATGATTCTAAGATAGAAGATAAAGGTTTAGAAAAAGAAGAAAGAAAATTGAATATAAATCTCAGAATAATAGTAATTTCATTCTCTTAGTAAAACTCATATGAAGTTAGAGAAGGAATACTGATTAAGTGACAGGAAAAAAGTCCAACTCAATCATTGGCAAGACATCTTGAGGATTTGATGAGAATGTTCGAGAGTTTAAGACCTTAACTTCCATCCCCACTACTTACTACCTATCTGACCTTGCAAACCATTTAAATTTTCTGGGTCTTAGTTTTCTCCTTTAAAAAATAAGGGAAGTTGAAGTAGATAGCATCTAGAGTTCCTTCCATCTCAAAATGTATTTTCTGTGGGGTAATATAGGGATTTGAAAATTCTAAGGCATGGGTATAGTTCCCAAGGCATATTATGAAGTCCTTTGTTAGAATAATATGTAATCAAGTGAACAAGTCTTTGAAAAAGAACTAGAATAAATAAATTCTAGAAACTCAAGAACAAACATGAAATATAAAAGTAAGACTTCCACTTAGTGGATGAAGAATTGGGTTTGAAATAAAGAAAACCTAGGTCACATACCCATTTTGATCTTCTCTTGGTAAATGGTTTAAGATATTGGTTATATCTAGTTTCTGCCAGTCTGTTTTCCAGTTTTCCCAACAATTTTCATCAAATAGTGAATTCTTATCCCCCAAACTTCTATCTTTACTTTTGCCAAACACAAGGTTAGTATAATCTTTTACAACTATTTCTTATATGCCTATTCTTCTCCACCAATCTACTTTTCTGTTTCTTAGTCAGTATCAGATAGTTTTGATAAATTATTGCTTTATGATATAGTTAAAAATCCAGTACTGTTAGACTTCCTTTCTTTACATTTTTTATTAATTTCTTTGATATTCTTGACTTTTTGTTTTTCCAAATGAACTTTGTTATTTTTCTAGCTCAATTGAATAATTTTTGAGAAATCTAATTGGAATGGCATTGAATAAGTAGATGAAGGTATAGAGGATTTCCATTTTAATTATATTGGCTCTGTCCACACATGAATAATTCTTATTTCTCTGATTATTTAAATCTAACTTTATTTGTATAAAAAGTGTTTTATAATTATGTTCATGTGGCTTCTGGGTTATGTGGGAGCAGAAACACTCTCAGATATTTTATTCTTATCTATGGTTATTTTAAATGGGTTATCTCTTACTATCTCTTCTTACAGAACATTATTGGTGGTATATAGAAATGCTAGTGATTTATGTGGGTTTATTTAATGCCCTGCTACTTTGCTAAAATTATTGATAATTCCAACTAATTTTTAGTGGAAACTCTTGGATTTTCTATATATAATCATATTATCTGTGAAAGGAAATAGCTTTTTGAATCCTTCAATTTCTTTTTCTTCTCTTATTGCTATTTTAGCATTTCTAATATGATATTAAATAATGTTGATGATAAAGGGCATCCTTGTTTCTCTCCTGGTCTTAAAGGGAAGGCTTCCAACTTATCCCCATTACAGACAATGTTTGCTGATGGTTTTAAGTATATACTTATTATTATTCTAAGGAAAAATCCAATTATATCCATATTTTCAAAGGTTTTTTAAATAGGAATGAGTGTCATATTTTGTCAAAAGCTTTTTCTGCATCTATTGATATAATCATATGATTTTTATTATTCTTTGTTGATGTAATCAATTACACGAATAGTTTTCCTTATATTAAACCATCCTGGTATAATCCCGTTTGGTCATAATATATAATCTTTGTGATATATTGTTGTTACATCTTGGCCAAAATTTAATTAGAATTTTTTTTAAACCCTTACCCCTCCATCTTAGAATTAATACTGCGTATTGGTTCTAAGGCAGAAGAGTAGTAAGGACTAGGCAATAGGGATTAAGTGACTTTCCCAGGGTCTCATAGCTAGGAAGTGTCTGAGGTCAGACTTGAACCTAGGACCTCCCATCTCTAGACCTAGCTCTCAATCTACTGAGCCACCTAGCTGCTCCCTTTAATTAAAATTTTTGCATCTGTATTCATTAATGAACTAGCCTATAATTTCTTTTTCTGTTTTTGCTCTTCCTGGTTTAGGTAGTACCAGGTTTGTTTGTAAAAGGAATTTGGCGGGATTCCTTTTTTACCAATTGTTCTAAATAATTTATGTAATATCGAAATTAGATGGTCTTTAAATGTTTGGTAAAATTCATTTGTGAATCCATCTGGTCTTAATGGTTTTTTCTTAAGAAGTTCACTTATGGTCTGTTCAATTTCTTTTTCTAAAATAGGTCTATTTAGAAATTCTTTTTCTTCCTCTATTAGTCTAGGCAATTTATATTTTTGCAAGTATTCTTCCATTTCACTTAAATTGTTTGTTGGCGTAAAATCGGGCAAAATAACTTCTAATAATTGCTTTGATTTTATCTTCATTAGTGGTAATTCACACTTTCCATTTTTGATGCTAAGAAAATTAAACTTGAGTTCTAGTCCTAGTTCTCTCCTTAATTTGCTAGCGTGATCTTTGGCTTTACTTTTCTCATCTATAAAATAAGAAAGTTAAATTAGCTGATCTCTAATGTTGCTTCTAGGCCCGATATTCTATAGCAGTGGTTCCCAAACTTTTTTGGCCTACAGCCCCCTTTCCAGAAAAAAAAAATATTATTTAGCCCCCAGGAAATTAATTTTTTTTATTTTAATAGCAATTAATAGGAAAGATAAATGCACCTGTGGCTATCACCGCTTCCCTGGATTGCTGCAGCACCCACCAGGGGGCAGTGGCGCCCACTTTGGGAATCACTGCTCTATACTCTAAAGTCCTTTCCATATCTGATGGTCTTTCCTAAGAGCTTGTCTAGCACTAATGCTTTATATTAGTACATAAATATTTATTAACTGATTTATAAGCTATAGTCTCTTCTGGTTCAAACATCCTGTATCCCAATGTCCCTTCCAATCTTAACATTTCTTGATTCTTCCGTCACTCTTAGTATACACACTAAGATTGGAGTTTTTGTTCCTTTCAGCCGGGCAGTTCTTCAGGAGGTGCTTGAGACAGACTTGAGTAACGAGGCCTTCCCTTTTTCCACTCACAAGCTGGTGAAAGCTGCTGGCCACCTGGTATGTACCAAATGTGCTCTTTTCCTCTTCTTTCACTACACAGCTGACCTCTTGCACACCCATATACGTAGCAGACATTCAACAAATCCTTTTTTCATTGTCTGGTGGGCACATATTAGTTTCTCTGATTGTTTCTGTAGAAGGTGCCAAGAGCATGGCCCTGTGGGATGGGATGGACAAGTTTCAATGGGCAAAGAGGGGTACACTACCAGCTGTCATGGCAGAAACAAACCATGCATCTAGGGAATGTTGTGATGGTACTGGAATGGAAACAACAGGAAAAATATTGCCTTTTTTATATCGAAACAGACCATTTTTTCTTTATTTCTTTCATTAATTTTTCCTTGTATGTTCCATTTGTGTCTTCTATCACAGCATGAGGAATAGGGAAATATGTATTGCATGATATACTGGTATTATCTATACTAGTATAACCTATTGCTCTCTCAAGGAGAGAGGTAGAGCATCTGGATCACAAAATGTCAGAAAACAATCATTGATAATTAAAATCTTGCTGTTTTGTCTGGAAAATGGCCTTTTCTCTAAGCCACCATTCTGGGGGATTGGGAGCCCTTGTTGGTAGAGAAAGGTTGGAGGAGGTGGGGAAAGGAAATGTGAGAAATCTCCTTATTCCCAAAAAAAGAGAGCCTTCACCCTAATGTGCAGCTGAAGGCCAGACAGTAGAGTGGAAAGAACGCTGCAATCGAGTCAGGAGACCAGCGTTGTGGGATAGTGGAAAGAGATTTTTAAAAAATCTTACTTTTGATCTTAGTATCAATTCTAAGACAGAAGAGCAGTGAGGGCTAGGCAACTGAGGTGAAATAACTTACCCAGGGTCATACATTTAGGAAGTATCTGAGGCCAAATTTGAACCAGTATCTCCTGACTCCAGGCCTGGTTCTCTATCCACTGTGCCCTCTTGGAATCTGAGGACCTCAGTTCAAATTCTTTCTCCATCATTAGCTGGTTGCTAATGTCTGTCTTTTGGAAAACCATTATACCCCTCCAGGCTTTGATTTCCTCATTTGTAAAATGAGGAGGCTGGATTAGATGGCCTCTGGGGTCCAGTTTTACATCTATGACCCTATGATGCCTTCTCAGGGTATGAGCTTGAGCAAAGGAGACTCCATCTCTTTAGGCCTCCTTTGCTCAGCCCTAACATAGATATAATATCCTCCCTCACCTCGGCCCCCTGGCTTTCTCCAAGACTCAGCTGAAATCCCACCTCCATCAAAAGGCCTTTCCTGGTCCCCTATGCTGCTAGCGCCTTCCCTTCTGAGATTACCTCCCATTTATACTATCTATTGCTTGTATATATACTGTTCTTGTTGTTCAGCTGTGTCTGACTCTTCATGTCCCCATTTGGGGTTTTCTTGGCAAAGATACTGGAGTGGTTTGCCATTTCCTTCTCCAGCTCATTTTCCAAATGAGGAAACTGAGGCAGGCAAGGTTAAGTGACTTGCTCAGGGTCATTCAGCTAGTAAGTGTCTGAGGCTGGATTTGAAATCAAGTCTTCCTGACTGGAGGTCTGGTACTCTCTCCACTGCACGACCACCTAGCTCCACGCAGTTGTTTGCACATTAGAATGTGAGCTTGCTGAGAGCAGAGACTGTAGTCTTGTGTGTTTGGTGTTTCCTCTCTTTGTACCCCTAGTCCTTAGCCCAAGGCCTGACATAGCTACCACTTAATGATCTCGCGATGCCTCCCCGTGTGTGACCTTGATTAAAGTATTCAATCTTTGCACAGCTCTCCCGTCAATACAATATCCTTCTTCAGTTCATTGACAGTCTGACTACCTCACAGATGGGTAGTGAGAATCAAATAGATTAGTGGCCGCAAAAACTTTTTTGAAAGCAGAAAACAGTAAAGAGTAGGAAATGTCTGAAGCTAGACAGAGCCTCAGACCAGAAATCCATACCATGTTTTATTCCAAATGGCTTTTCTTTTTTAAAAAGGGCTGTAAATCCCCTCCTGAGTCAGACTGACTTTGTATGTGTTGTGCCTGATATCAGGCCTGTGGGTAGCTGGGTTATGGTTTTCTCTCAAGCTGGTTTCTGCTCTTTGAGGAAAGAACTCAGTTTTGGAAACTTCTCCACTGACCTCTCTCCTCAAGAAAATCTCCATTTGGGTCCTAGAAGAGCTCCCCACCCCCACCCCCCAGCCCCACAGAGACAGACAGACAGACAGACAGACAGACAGACAGACAGACAGACACACACACACACACACACACACACACACGTGCTGTGTCAGGACAGGACTCCTGAGGCTTTGCATTTTCCAGATCGCCAGAATGAGTCTTTATTTGGCAAGTTTGGGATCAGGCGAGCTAGGCTGTTTGAGGGACTGATTTTTTTTTAAACCCTTACTTTCTGTCTTAGTATCAACTCTAAGACAGAAGGGCAAGGGCTAGGTAAAGGGGATCAAGTGACTCTCCTAGGGCCACACAGTTAGGAAGTATCTGAAGCCAGATTTGGACCCAGGTCCTCCTAACTCCAGGCCTGTTACTCTATCCACTCTGCTACCTCACTGGCACTGAACGTTTGCATGATCTTAAGCAAGTCTCATTCATTCTCTTAGCCTCAGTGTCTTCATCCACAAAGAGGAGCTAAGTATCTGACAAAGACCCACCTCTCAAAAATATATAGAGAATTGAGTCAAATTTATAAGGCTACAAAACATCAAAAATTGCCCAATCAAAAAATGGTCAAGGAAAGTGAACAGGTAGTTCTCAGAGGAAGACATTAAAACCATCTATGGTCACATGAAAAAATGCTCCAAATCACTATTGATTAGAGAAGTACAAATTAAAACAACTCTTGAGATACCACCTCACCCATACCAGATTTACTAACATGTCCAAAAAGGAAAATGACACATGCTGGAGGGGATGTGAGAAAATTGGGACACTAATACAGTGTTGGTAGAATTGTGAACTGATGAGACCATTCTGAAGAGTAAGATGGAACCAGACTCTGATATTTCGAAATATATTTTGAAAGTCATGATGTGGAAGGGATGTCTATATAGAGAAAAGGGCCCAGGCCAGAACCTTGGGATTATAAAGTAGGGTGTGATAATAGTGATAATCGACTAAGAAGCTCAAGGGCTCTTTGAGACTGAGAGGAAGAAAAGTGCTGGACTGGTATGAAATAGTGTGATTACCCCAAGGCAAGAGCAAAGTTAAAACACTGTCTTTGAACAGTGATGGCCAAGCAAATCATCCCCTAGGGAACCATGCCACTGTATGTAGGTCATATTCCTGCTGGTTCTCTCATTGCTCAGGAAAAGATTCTCAGACCAAATTCACCTCTGGGTGAAGGGGTCCCTCCTTGTTGAGGAAGGAGCTATCTGTGTAGGCAAGAACCAAATCAGGCTCTTGGTGATTTTCCTTCAATGACCAAAACTCCCAGTAAAAATGTTTATATTGCATAATAGGCCTGAGGACAGACACTAGGTTTTAGTTCTAGGTTTTTCCCTAATAGGCTGTGTGCCTTAAGAAAGACCACTTCATGTCTCTGTTTCTGTTGTCTCATTACCAAAAGGGGATTGCAATACTTCACAGGTGTGCTAGATGGCTTATGTAAGGTCATAGAGAAGAAAGTACTTTGAAAAGCTTAAAAAACACTTTTCTTAATGTCTCTACATACAGACATAGATGGGAATGGGAAGATCATCTCTACCTCCTACTCCAACAGAAAGTCGAAGAAGAAACCTAACCAGAAAAAATCTCTGTGTGCTGAGTAGAACAGAAGAGAGAGCCCTCTAGGGCAGTCACTCATTTTAAGGTCTGCTGACCAATCAAATTACCTAAAAATTATTTCATAGAGCTAGAAAAAAATAATAAAATTAATCTGGAATTACTAAAGGTCAAGAATATTAAGGGAATCAATGAGAAAAAATGTGAAGGAAAATGGCCTAGCAGTACCAGATCCCAAACTATATTATAAAGCAGTGCCTTCAAAACAACCTGATACCGACTAAAAACAGAGTGGTGGACCAGTGGAATAGATTAGTTTCACAATACACAGTAGAAAATGATCATAGTAATCTAGTGTTTGATGAGCCCAAAGACCCAAGTTTCTAGGATAAAAACTCACTTTATTTTTCAATTTTTTTTTAAATTCTTACCTTCTATCTTAGAATCAACTCTGTCTCTTGGTTTCAAGGCAGAAACATAGTAAGGGCTAGACAATGGGGGTTAAGTGAACCCAGAACCTCCCATCTCTAGGCCTGGCTCTCAATCCACTGAGCCACTTTAGCTAGCCACCTAGCACACCTGTGAATTAGGTAGGACAAGTATTGCAATCCCCTTTTGATAAAGGAGAAAACAGAAACAGAGACGTAAGGTGCTCTTTCTTAAGTCACACAACCTATTAGGGATAAACCTAGAACTAGAACCTAGACTCTGTCCCCAAGCCTATTATGCAACATTGGATAATGTACTGTCAGAACAGTAACTGGGCTATATCCCAGTGAGCCACCCAGCCCCCAAGAACCAACTTTATAAGATCTACTAAGTGGGCCACTCATTGGTCAGTGGTCAGTCCTCTTTGATGTTAGCCCCCCTCTCCTTGCCACTGTCATGGGAATCCAGAAAATGTTTGGTCATTTCAAAGCGCCGAGCCTATGTCTCAAGAAGTGGATCGGGAGCTTAGCTCAGATCCCTCCCTCCTTGATGGAGTATCCTCTAGCCAGGGCAAATTGGGAGGAGAGGTGAGGGGGAAGTGGAGTGGGGAAGGCTGCTGATTAACCCCATTCTCCATGTATGCTTCAATTCTTTTTTTTTTTTTTTTAACTCTTACCTTCCATCTTGGAGTCAATACTGTGTATTGGCTCCAAGGCAGAAGAGTGGTAAGGGTAGGCAATGGGGGTTAAGTGACTTGCCCAGGGTCACACAGCTGGGAAGTATCTGAGGTCAGATTTGAACCCAGGACCTCCCATCTCTAGGCCTGGCTCTCCATCCCCTGAGCCACCCCGCTGCCCCCTCTTGAACCCACACAGATACACACTCATACCTCAACCTCCTTGGTCCAGCTTAGACCTGTTTCACCACCATCCCTCATCCCAGGGTCTCTTCCCCTCTCTCCCTAATTACAAATTCAGTTTGCAGGCATGTTTTCTGTCTTGCTCAGGGAGACAAAAATTGTTAGTTATGGTTCCAATCTGCATTTATAGATGAAAATAAGAAATATGTATTTGGAGGTAGGGGACGAGTCTATATAAATGGCTGAAGGAGTGGGCGGCAGAATGCAGGTTGAACCAGCCTACCGATGCTCCCTGGTGTGTTCACAGGTGTGTTACAGATTGGGAAACATTGGTTTGGCGCCCAGAGCCCAGTGTGGGAAGACTTGGCCTCAAGTTTCGGCCCTGAGGTTTTTGGAGGAAGGGGGTCTGTATCAGTGTAATAAATAAACAATGTGGAGAGAAGCAGAGAGAGAATAGCTGCTTTCTTTTCCTTGGAGTCCAAGAATTCTTTCAGAATTCCACTCTCCCCTTTGTTCCCTGGAGGCAGGGTTTGGGGGCTAAGGGTGTTGTTGTCTGAGTCTTAGTTATTTCCTGCCTCCTTGGTGCATTCAAGGGCACCTCCCAGAGCAGATAAGCTCAGCCTTCCCTGGGGGGGATCACCCTAAAACCACAACCCCTTCCCTGAACCAGAGCCACATTCCAGCCTCCTATTCAGGGGCAAGTCAACTTTCTGGCCCCGGCTAAGGGATAGACTCGGCTCTGTCTGGGATGGTGGTTGTCCCTGTTTTCCTCTAACCTTGGGGGAGAGATGTAGGACAGACAGACACAGAGAAACACGCAGAGAGACACAGAGACAGACCAAAAGATAGACAGACAGGCCCAGAGAGACAAAGTCCAGGACAGAGACACCCACAGAGACAGACAGACAGACAGAACCAAGTGTGAGGCGAGTCAAGGGTCCTCCTCAACACCTCCCTGTCTGACAAAAACAGAACCCCCCCCATAAAAACTCATTTTATTCTCATAGATGGCAGCTGCTTGTGTTGCTCTCAGACGCCCCTGATACAGCTGCCTCCCCACCCTACCAAGAACTCTTTCTGCCCCCTCATTTCAGCCCACACCATCGACGCCTGCTGGCTGACTCCCTGGGCCTGGCAGACAGAACTGTGTGCGTGGCCTAGGTCTGTGGCCCAGCCCCTTCACCTGCAGTGAGGCCGCAGTGGGAGCTGGGGACCCGGGCCAGTTCTCAGGGCTGAGTGGGACCTTGGGAGTAGGACCAAGATGAATCTGTCTCGTTAGCAAGCTGCCTGTCTGAATGCAGCAGGGTCCTCTGTGAGCACACGTGCAGTTTGCTCTCATCCCAAAAAGATTTCTCCTCCATAGACAAGCTTTGCCTTTTTGTTCAGTAGCATTTTTACAGTTACCTAAAGAGGTTGAGTCAGGGGGCTTATAATGACCCATAAGCAGTATGCCTTTGAAAGAAACCTGGTACCCCCAAAACCAAGATTTCAAAAGTGATGAATTCTTCACTTAACAAAAGGATTTTTAGCATGGGTCAGTGGAAAGAACCCGGGGCCTGGCAGTTAGGAGACTAGAGTTTTGATCCTGGCTCTAACACTAATTTTCTGTGTAATTTGGAGTTATTTAGCCACAATGGGCCTCAGTTTCCTCATCTGTAAAATGAAAGAAAGGGAGGAAATAAACATTTATTAAAAGCCTACACTGTGCTGAGCTCTTCAAATATCATCTCATTTGATCTTCATAGTAACTCTGAGAGGCAGGTGCTAGTATTATCACCATTTTACAGTTGAGGAAACGGAGGCAGCTAGCCATTATGGTGACTTGCCCAGGGTCTCACAGCTATTAAGTGAACTCAAAACTTCCCAACTCTAAGCCCAGCACTCCATCTTCTGCATCACTTATCTGCTTCTAGGGGAAGCTGACCGAATGGGATCTGAGGGTCCAGCCACCTCTAAATCTGATTCTACAATCTCTGGGCTTCTCTGAAACTTGGGTTCCTCAAGTATAAAATTGAATCACCCAACTGCACTCAAGGAAGCATGTCAAAAACCAACATTAATAAATTAAATAATAAATACAATAAAATAAATACAGAAAGATTTGCTTTAGGAGGGGAAGGGAAGAAAGGTTGTTCTCTCCCCTTGGTTCATAGCGGAACCAGGCAGATTAAAACCAGGCCACTGACGATAACTCACCAACTTGACACTGGCAGCCTTTCTGGTATGAGAGCGATTAAGTGTTAAATACAGACTGTCATGTTCTCTTGAAGATGGACTTGTTTGGGTTGGGAAAAACCAGGTGGCGTGTTTGATCAGCGAGTGAGTTGACAATCACAGACCCGTCTGTCTGGCAGCAGATTGTGGGGAAGCTGGTGAGGTCCAGCAGGGGAACATACTGTGCTTTGAAGGCTCAATTTGTGGATTTGTGGAGCTGCCTGACACCTAACCTACTCAGGCTTTGAGGGACTCCCAGCCAGTGCCTATTTGCCTTTCTCATGAGGAGTCCTAGAGACAGGAGCCCCAAAAGTCAAACAGAGACTCTTGGAACATGAGAGCTGGAAAAGAAAGGACCTCGGCCAATTCCCTCATTTTACAGTGGCAGAAACTGTGGCCCCTGGAGGGGAAGGGACTTGAGCAAGGTTACACAGGGTTAGTGGCTAATATTTTGCAAACCTTGAAATATTATATAAATGCTAGTTCACATTAGTAGGCAAGTTGAATGAGAACCCATTTTTCTACCAATGGTCTTACCACTAGACCTTTGAAACTAATGTAATAAAGTACTTTGCAATTCTTTGAGCACAATATAAATTTAATCTCATTATTATCATTATTAATATATTCTGAGACATGGCAGATAGAACTATCCTCAACAACGCTAAGAATCTCTAGGTTCTAGGACTATCTCTGATACATCCTGGTTGTGGGACCCTGGGCAAGTCATTTAATCTCAGTGAGCCTCAATTTTCTTTTTAGTAAAATAAAAGGTAATATACTAGTCGACAGTGAGGTGGTGTAGTAGGTAGAGCATTCACCTAGGAGTTAGGGAGACTTGAGTTTGAATCCTGCCTCAGATGCTAGTTTGTTGTTTTTTAAGCCCTTAAACTTCTTCTACAGTATCAATTTGAAGACAGGAGAGCAGCAAAGCCTACGTGATTGGGGTTAAATGACTTTCCCAAGGTTGTCACACAGCTAGAAAGTATGTGAGTCCAGATTTGAACCCAGGTCCTCCTGACTCCAGAACTGGCACTCTACCTGCTGTGTTACCTAGCTGCCCCTGAGTCATTTACTCTTTCAATGTCTTAGTTTCTTCATTTGTAAAATGGGGTTAATAATCATACCTAACTCATCAGGTTGTTGTGAGGATCAACTGAGATAACGCATATAGAAGGTATTTTGCAAATTACTATTATTATCATGTAATAAGGGATTAAGAACTGACCACCACACTAGGAGTTCTAGCTTAGCCTCCAGAATTACACATCTCAACATGCCAGTCAGTTCTCAAAACACCTATTATGCTAGCACTCTTTATCTCATGAATAGTAGTATGGTATACCATTTGGAGAGCCGGCCTTGAACTTAGCCAAACTTGGGTTCAAGAGCTGCCAATGACCCATACAGGTTTTGAAACCCTGGATAAGTCACTTGACTTCTTAGTGCTCTAGGGAACTCCTCTAAGACTATAAATTACAAAGAAGGTACTGACCTACATTTGTAGAGGGAGATTTCTCATCTGGGAATTCCATGTACCAAAATATCCCAGATCCTTGGGCAGGTAGGTAGCACAGTGGATAGACCCCCAGGCTTGGACCTGGAAGGACTTGGGTTCAAATTTGACCTCAGACACTTCCTATCTTGATCTAAGCAGACACTTAACCCTGATTACCTAACTTTTCTGCCTCAGAATTCATACTAAAACAGAAAGAAAGGGTTTAAAAAAAATCACAAGTCCTATCATCACTGTTCTTCCCTACCCATTCTCCCCAAAGTCTATTCCTGTAGTAAGACTTAGGGAAATCTATCCTCTTAGAAGAAGGGAAGCAGGGAGCTTGTACAAGGGGATGTTCTGAACCATCCATTTTATTTGCCAGTGGAAACAGAAGAGGCACTAGCCAAAGCCTGGGGTCAGTTGTTAAAGAGTTAAAGGGCCAAATTCAACAAAGCAGGTCATCATGTACTAGGTACTATGCTCAGCACAGTAGACACAAGTATAAAAATGATTCTGTTCCTCCCCTCTGGGAGCTCACAATCCAAAGAGGGTGATAGGAACTTCAGGCTAATATCAACCTAATGGTTGTGGTTTAGGAGACAGACAAAAGAGAAATTAATTTTCTTTTCTTTCCTTCCTTTCCTTCCTTTCCTTTCTTTCCTTTCTTTCCTTCCCTTCCCTTCCCTTCTCTTTTCTTCCTTCCTTCCTTCCTTCCTTCCTTCCTTCCTTCCTTCCTTCCTTCCTTCCTTCCTTCCTTCCCTTCCCTTCCCTTCCCTTCCCTTCCCTTCCCTTCCCTTCCCTTCCCTTCCCTTCCCTTCCCTTCCCTTCCCTTCCCTTCCCTTCCCTTCCATCTTGGAATCAATTTTATATATTGGTTCCAAGGCAGAAGAATGGTGAGGGCTAGGCAACAGGAGTTAAGTGACTTGCCCAATATCACCCAGCTTGAAAGTATCTGAGGTCAGATTTGAACCTAGGACCTCCAATCTCTAGGTCTGGCTCTCAATCCAATGAGTCATCTTACTGTTCCTACTATATATATATATATATACATATATATATGATATATTTTTTTAAAGAAAAAAAAGAAAGATTTTTTTTTTAAAAATCAGTATAATTGATCAACCCATGAAAAAAGTCTGGAAGTATTTGCAATGTCCCACACCTGTGGACCTCCCACTTCTTCTGCTATTGCTTCTTTGGGATCATGCTGTTCTTTGCACTTCTTCAACATTCATTGGTAATTGTCCTGTGACTGTTTTTTCCATTTATTTACATGTTCTTGGCCCTGCTTGCTTCATACTGCCTCATTTCATGTAAGTCTACTTTTCTAACCTTATTTCACCTTACTCCCATTTTTGCTTTCTATATTTTAGCCAAACTGGACAATTAGATGTTCCCCAAATTAATTGGCATTTCCCACCTCTTTGTACTCACACAGAGCATCCTCCTGTGCCTAGAATGGATTCACTCCTTACTCTCTTCTTTCAGATCTTTGGACCCACAGGACTAATTGAAAGTAACCTTCAAGGTTATTCTGTCCCTCTTCAGGAATCCCTATCTACAATGTCCCTGATAATCTAGCCTCTGTCTGAAGATTTTGAATTATAGGAAATCCAACACCTCCCTAGGCAGCTTTTTCCACTCCCAAGCAGTGTTAGTTGTTAAGAAATTATTTCTTCCCATCTCCTTCCATAAATGTCCCCCCTTCTTTTTTTTTTTAAATCCTTACCTTCTGTTTTAGAATCAATATGATGTATTGGTTCCAAGGCAGAAGAATGGTATGGGCTAGGCTGGTGATGGCAAACCTATGACAAGTGTGTCAGCACTGACATGTATAGTCATTTTTGATAACATGAGACCATATGCGGCCACAGAGAAGTATGGGGCCACATGCCAAAGATGAAACATTTGCTGTATTGTAGTGTAGACACTCTGTGCACTATAGATGACAATTCTACCTATATTAATTTTCCTATTTTGGTTTATTAAACACAGCTACATATTATAATTATACATTTTTGTTATTTAAACTATAAATATCGTGAAATTTAGGTTTTTTTCTCAAAGTGACACACCACCCGAGCTATGCTCATTTTTTTGGCGAATTTTGATACAATAATTGCCCAGGTTGCCCATCACTGGGCTAGACAATGGGGGTTAAGTGACTTGCCCAGGGTCACACAGCTAGGAAGTGTCTGAGGTCAAATTTGAACCCAGGACCTCTAGGTCTCTAGGCCTGGCTCTCAATCTACTGAGCCACCTAGCTGCCACCCAGCTGCCACCCATGAATGCCTTTCTTGATTCTCCTAAGCTGTTAGTAAATATAATACCCAGTGGATTAAGAGTTAGGGGGAATCTCAGAGACCATCTAATACAGCTTCCTATTTTCAAATGAGGAAAGTAATACTCCAAAGCGGTCATATGACTTACTTGAGGTCACAGAAGTATTGTTGTTCAGTTGTTTTTTAATGATCACATTTGAGATTTTCTTGGTAAAGATCCTAGAGTGGTTTGCTATTTCCTTCTCCAGCTCATTTTACATGTGAGGAACCTGAGGCAAAGAGGGTGAAGTGACTTGCGTGGGGTCACACAGCTATGAAGTGTCTGGGACTAGATTTGAACTCAGGTTTTCCTAGCCTGACACTCTATTCCCTTCACCACCCAGCTGCCTCACAAAAGTAGTAAGTGGCATAATCAAGGTTTGGAACCAAGGTCGTCAGATATCAAATCCAGCACTCTTTCCTTTGTCCCATGATCGAGTACATTGTCTGATCTGTCTCTTGTCCCTTTTCATTCCTTATCTTGTATTATACTCTTCTCTTTTTGTTATGTTCTAACTCTCCCCAATACACATCCCTAGTAAGATGCTTCTAATCAAGGATTGATTTACTTCTGGATTTAATGGCTTATACCCAGTAGGAGGCACTCAACAGAACTGTGGATCCCTGAGTGACCTTGGGGGAGTCTTTGACCCCATTTTCCTTTTGGTCAAATGGAAAAGAATAACTTATACTTTGCCTGCATCTTAAGAGAGAGATCCCTAGCTAAGAAAGTGTCTTATATAGTAAGAAGCATACAAACAGAAGATGGCATTGTTAATTAAATACCTGAATGCTTCCATTGTGCAGCTAGGTGAGACAGTAGAGGAATCAGGAAGACTCATCATGAATTCAAATTCAGCCTCAGGCACTTACTAACTGTGTGATTCTAGGCAAGTCTCTTAAACCCTGTTGGCCTCAGTTTTCTCATCTGTAAAATGAGCTAGAAAAGGACTTGATAAATCACTCTAGTATCTTTGCCAAGAAAACCCCAAAATGGAGTCACAGAGAGATGGACATGACCAAAATGATGCAACAATAACAAATTCATTGACTCATGTCAGGCCAATTTAGGTTTTCACCTGAGTTCTAAAATTTTATTCTCATCTGGAGGTGTTTCCTCTAGAACTAGAAGTACATTAAAAAAAAATAAGCCCATGGGAACAGAACTCTGAATAATGGGGTCAAAACAAAACAAAGCAGAAAAACAATGAGGATTCCAGAAAGGTGGGAGACTCCCAGGACAGACTATTGTATGTCTGTCATCAGATAAATAATTTTTTTTCTTTGTCATAAATGAATAATTTTGTTGATTTGTCGCGAGGGAGAGTCTGAACCCAAGAGATGAGTGTTGAAATGATCATGATGTCAAAACAAAAGGCTTCATTAAATCTACTTTTGAAAAAGGAGTAGAAAGGAAAATATACTAGTTGTCCTGGACTAATGTGACTATGGGAGTGGATCATGGTGTGTGTGTGTTGCCGAAGCGAGCACAGGGAATGCGTCATGGTAGAGAATAATACATCTGAAGCAGAAAAGACACTCTTGGAAAACTCCGAGACAGACAGACAGAGAGTGGGTTTACTAATAGCAAGCTAAGCTCACTTTTCAGTCACCTAGATTATGAAATGGAATGGCTTCAGCCTATATGTCTTAAAAATAGGCTGGGTGTGTATGTTTAACAAGCCGGGTTTCCCAGACGGGCTGGCCTTAGCCTCTGTCTCTCCTCCCTTCACCTCCTGCCTCCTCTTATTAACATTTACCTAGCCCTCATTCTGTCATGGACACTCTCTGATAGATCTGGCAGAGAGGAAAGTGAGGGACCTCTCTCCAACTGCCGGCAAGAGTTGATAATTAAACTTGTCTGATGAGAAAGTTATAGTCTGAGAGCTGCCTGTGAGCAAGACAGATGCCTTTGCCATCTGATTAAAAAGCCAAAAAGCTTTCAGAAGACGTGTGTTTAATGTAATTAAGAGCTAAGTGGCCAATCCCCCAGCTGTCACTGACGCTCTCACATTCTTGGTGAGTACAGAGTCCTGGAGGGGAGCCCATTGGATGCATATTCCAGTTCTATCTGCCCATCTTCTCCCCAGGCAGACCCTCCCTGTTATCTGGGCATTGCTCAACCACCTAAGCCCAGCTGGTTTGGCTACTGGCCAGGGAGAGCTGAAATGTGGAGAGATGTCCTGTTTTCTTCTCTCTTCTTCCTCTCTGCTGCCTTAGCAAGCAGCTTGGTGAATAAAATGAGAAGTTAAGCTCATGAAGACTTCAAAAGTTTGTTCATTCAATACGCGGTGATTGTGAGTGACATTTAGCGAACAGTTATTTTGGAAGAAGCCCCATAATAGGTTCTGTGGAGCCTATACAAAGAAGGACAGGATATGACCCCTTCCCTCAAAGAGCTCACAGATTGTAATTAGGGTAGATTAAATAAATCTACTAATAACATAGTAATATTCATAGTGGGGCAGCTAGGTGGCACAGTGAAAAGAGAATCAGACTTGGAGTCAGGAAGACCTGAGTTCAAATTCAGTCACAGACATTTACTAGATATGTGACCCTGGTAAAGTCACTTAACCCCTTAATTTCCTCATCTATAAATTCAGCTAGAAAAGAAAATGGCAAACCACTCTAGTATTTCTTCAAGAAAACCCCAAATGGGATTATAAAGAGTCAGACACAACTGAAAATGAATGAATAGCAATGATAATCTTCTTAATATCAAAGATTTAGAATCGGGGGGACCTTAGAGGCCATCTAGTCCAATCCCTTCAGTTTACTGATGAGGAAATGGAAACCCCAAAGTTAAGTGATTAGCCTAAGGCCCCACAGCTTGCAAGTGTCAGGCAGAATTTGAACCCAGTCCTCTGTCATCAAAGTCGACCTCCTCTCTCCACTATATGATACTGCCTTGAAATAGACAAATAAGGCAGGATGGGACAAATGCCATAAAAGAAGTAAAAATGAAATGCTATGAAGGTTTAGAGCAGTTATTCCCAAAGAAGGCGCCACCGCCCCGTGGTGGGTGCTGCAGTGATCCAGGGAGTGGTGATGGCCACAGGTGCATTTATCTTTCCTATTAATTGCTATTAAAATTTTTAAAAAATTGATTTCCAGGGGGCTAAGTAATATTTTTTCTGGAAAGGGGGCAGTAGGCCAAAAAAGTATGGGAACCGCTGGTTTAGAGGATAGGTAGATACAAATGGAAGAAGATATGAAGTAGGACTAGAGAATTTCTATCATTCCTTATAGTTTTTCATCCACTGTCTTATGCCACACTACTAGAGAGGTGTGGTGGTAGTGGTAGTGGTAGTGGTAGTGGTGGTTGTAGTGGTGTGTTTCATTCAACATAGAACAGTGAGAAGGGTCCTGGGTTTGAAGTCAGAGGATATGCATTTTAATTTGGCATTCATGGGGCATCTAGATGGCTCAGTGCATTGATAAAGAGCCAGGCCTGGAGATGGGAGGTCCTCGGCTCAAATCTGGTCTCAGAAATGTCCTAACTATGTAACCCTGGGCAAGTCACTTGATCTCTATTGCTTAGCCCTTGCTGCTCTTCTGCCTTACAACCATACTTAGTAACAATTCTAAGACCTAAAGTAAAGATAAAGGTTTTTTAAAAACCCACAAAATATTAACATTCATTATCTATGTGACTTTGGACAAGTCACCTCCCATCAATGGGTCTTGGCTCCTTCATTTATGCAACAAGGAGGTAGTACTAGATAACCTTGGATAGAAACCCCTTCCAGATATAAATCCTCTGATCTTTTTTTTTTTTTTGAGTATTTGGGAAAGAAATGGCATTTGACCTACACCTTCAAGAATTCTGGGATTTCTGTACTGAAAGGTGCTATTCCAAACAAAAGGGATATCAGGAGCAAAGGCATACATATTTGTGTAAAGCCCTACTAGAATGGAAGGTCCTTGAGAGAAGTACATTTTGTCTTTGCATCCTCAGACACCAACATAGTCTTTACATATCATCTACACTTAAATGTTTGTTATCTTGAATTAAATTGAATTGAAGTGAGAAAGCACGATCCATATAAAGGCAAGAATAAATAACTTAAGCTTGGCTTGAAGCAGAATAGTCTAGGAAACCATTGATGGATAAGTCTGGGACAGATGGGATGGAGCCAAATGGAAGCTAAGAAGTTTGGATTTTATTCACTGGACAGTGAGAAATCAAGGAAGGAGTTTGAGGAGAGGAAGAATATGATTGAGATGTGCTTTAGAAAGATTAATATATGCTACCAGTTCTGTTGAATGCTTAGGGGTTTGGTTTCCCAATCTGTAAAATAAGAGTATGGAAAAATGTCTTTTGGTTCTTCTAGTCCCCCAATTCTAGGGTCTCTCCAAAGTTCTGACATTGTTTGTTCTAGTGCCTTTCTAGTTCTGTTCCCCTGTGACTGTGACTCTAGTTGAAGCCTGGGCTATGCCCTCATTAGATACAAACATGTCAGGTAGGCACAAACATGATTCTAAACTCTAAGTGCTAGTATTGTAGGGATAAGTGATCAGCTTACTTCCTATTTCTTTAAGCATAGCTTCCAGCATATAATAGGCACTCAATAAATATTTGCTGAATTAATGGAAAGATGTAAATGGTATGACTACATCTAGCCCAGAAACTTTGTTTCCATGCTCTGCTTAGAATAGAATTCTCAGGATTATTCATTGTCAACAGAAGATACCATCTCTTTCCTGTATTATAATAAAGTCAAGGGAATGGGCCAAATGGTTTCCACAAGGAATCTTCTACCTTTGGAACTCTAGGCATCCCATTTCCACATTCAGTGATTCTCGGGAAGGGATATTGCCTTTATCACCTTTCTTCTGAGCCTTCTGTGGAGGCAATGGATGATATGGGAAGGTAATTTAGGAGATCAGGGTATCCTTTGGCTATACAACTACTACTACCACTATTAGCTGAGATAGAGACAGACAGACAGACAGACAGACAGTTGGGTAGATAGACAGATGGATAGATAGATAGATAGATAGATAGATAGATAGATAGATAGATAGACAGATAGATAGATGGATAGATAGATAGACAGATACAGACAGACAGACAGACAGTTGGGTAGATAGACAGATGGATGGATAGATAGATAGATAGATAGATAGATAGATAGATAGATAGACAGACAGACAGACAGATACAGACAGACAGACAGTTGGGTAGATAGACAGATGGATAGATAGATAGATGGATAGATAGATAGATAGATAGATAGATAGATAGATAGATAGATACAAACAGACAGACAGACAGACAGATAGATGGATAGATAGATAGATAGATATACACACATGCATATACATACACACAGCTCTAGGCATACAAAATACATTACTAGTATGTGACCTTGGATGAGTTACTCAACTTCTCTTTGCATTTACACAATAAGGGGGTTGGGAATGGATGCTTTCTAAGGTCCTGTTTATCTCTAAAATACTATAATTCTTTGCTGACCTTCTCCAACCCAGACACCCTGAATCTCTAGAGAATTCAATAGAGTAGTGGCTTGCAGATAAAATTCTGTGCTGTCTCAAAAATGTGTTGACAGTACATCCCTCAACACAAGAGACTCAGTGCAGGAGTGGAAGCACAGTGCCAAGAATTTGCAGGAGATCAGTTGGACTTTTACCAACCAGATGTGCAAGATAGATAGATATGTGTGAGTTTTATAGACTGGCTTTGTGTCAAGCATCTGCAATTCAGTCAGCTGGTGCTCAGATAAGAGCAATGCAATTTAGCTCCAAACTCACACCCAAATCTTTTGCTGCTTGGAAGAATTGCCAACAGAGCTTGTTCTCTGCTGGCATTGGAGAAGCTAAGGACACCTCCATGCTACCATGAGATGTTCAAACATGGCTTTATGAAGGTTCATATATGCTTATGCATATCTTCTTACTCATGTCCTGAAAAGTATGTGGTTCAAAAGAGAGTTTGAAAAATGTTAAAGACCCTTTTTTCATTAGATGAAGAGGTGCTGGTACATTTTTAACAATTGGCTTTCTAGTTTTTAAATGGCTGCACAACACACTTTGAAGTTTAATCTGTATTATTTACCTCTTATCCATCCCTTTGTTAGGTCTAGACAATCAACAAAACAATAAATCAAGTGCTGATTTCGTACATTTGTCTCTTTCCAAAGTAGAAATGTTCATACTGATAATTGGCTCTCACAAGCCCCTATGAGCTGGCTCCAGCATATCCCTGAGAAGAGGCCATCATTACATAAGCCTGGTAGTATGTTCAGAAAACCAAGAGACACCCATATGTCTCTCAATCTGCTTGTATGTGTCTGTCGCCCCCTCAAATAGCAAGCAGTGTCTCAGTGAGGCAGTTGAGTGCCCTCTGCACTAAGAGGCCTTCTCAGGGGTTTTATGTTCAGTCCTAAGTGACATAATTTTGGGGGGACATTTAGAGAGCTAAAACATGTCCAGAGGAGGGTGGAGGGCAAAGAGTGTGGTGATTGGAGGCCATGCCATATAAGGTATGGGTTGAAGGAACTGGAGATGACTAGCCTGGAGAAGAGAAGATTTAGGAGGGATATAATAGTAATCTTCAAGTATTTGGATGGTTGTCATTTGGAAGAGGGATTAGACTTGTTCTACATGGCCCCAGAGGGCAGAATTATAAGCAGTAGTAGCAATTCAGGAGACCAACTTAAACTGGATGTCAGAAGAAATTTCCTATCAGAGCTGTCCAAAAATGAAATGGATTGCCCTGAGAAGTAGTGATATGCCCATCACTGGAAGTCTTCAGATGCCCACTTAATTGGGAGGGAAGAGGTGTCAAAGAGAGTATTATTGGTCAGATATGGATTAGGCCATTTGACCTCTGAGATCCTTTGTAACTGAGATTCTGTATGCTTCTTGTCAGGGATTTTTCTGACTCTGTGGTATTATTTCTAAAATTCTTCCCTAAGGTATTTGGATTAGTCATAGACTCACATAATCCTTGAATTCCAAGAGGAAGGGGTTGGGGTGAAGTTTAGCCTCCCCTAGAGGCAGCCGAGCAGCCAGCTGTCCTCTCCGGCAAAATATTTGTGTCTGTGCCAAAAGGAGGACATTTGGCTCATTAAATGCTCTTGCAACATGCCTCCTGTATTGGCTGCTTCTACCCCAGAACCCCCTTTTCCAATATGAAGAATCAAGATATGAATCTCTGGCAATTACTTCAGTAAATACAGTTTTCTTAGCTCCTCCAAACAGTAGAGGCCTCCTTTGGAGAGCAGCATGCAAGCGCCTGCCATCACCAGGAGGAAAACTCATGACAAGTCTGGCTGATAAAGTGTTTTTCTTCTGAAAATTAATTTAAGGTTAAAGGAAATTTAATTTCTTTTCCCGTAGGTGTATGACGCCCTAGCCACAGGAAAGGGGTTATCCTAGCACTGTTATGATTTGATTAGTTTGGAGAAAGGAACGTTTCCCCATCCTGCACATGTTACATAAACAATTACACACCATTCACAGTCTCCTGTGTGAAAGTGTGAAGGGCAGACAAGTTCATACAATGTGTATTTATCAATTGGTTTTAAGCTACTTTCCAAGAAATGTAAGGTAATGAATTCTCTGTCACTGGAGGTGTTAAATAAGAGACTGGATGACCTTTCATCAAGGATCTTGTGAGAGGAATTTATCCTCTGGGCAGACCAAAGTGACAAGGACAATGGCTTCTATTTTTGTTTTTGTTTTTGTTTTGGCAGTGGTCCATCCAGCATAATATATAAATCAACAGATTTACAATAAATATATGTTTTCCAGGGTTAGAACTCTTCACTTTTTTGTTAGTATGGTGAGATCTACTGGGCCCTTTCTCAGGAATATGGTTGTTGTTGTTTTTCAACGTTTATCTTCCATATTAGAAATCAATAATATATATTGGTAGATCAGGTAGTATTTTCCAACAAGGTGGTGGTAGATATGGGCTTCTAAATCCAATCCCTGAGCTTTTGGCACTACGGAAGGCCTTTAGTGATTATAAAAGTTAAGGGCAGAGGAGCGGGACCTTCAGATAGTTCTATATTAAGGAAGCCTCCTCAAACAAACATTATCCCAGATTTGAAGTCCCATTCTCTCAGGAGTAGGGATATAGAAAAGGAGAATAAATGCTAGGGGAGGAGCCTTAGTGTAATGGTGTTTTCCATGTTTTCCTTCTTCCTGGGCACTCAGAGGTGGAAAACAGAATACATTTTAAAATATTTTTGCAATGATCAGTGTTTATTATCAGTCCTAGTGGAATTGACATTTTGGGATCCTAACACCTATGTCCCCAGTATGCCAAATGAGGCTGCTAAAGTGGCCCTTGAGGAATCAAAAGCAGAGAAAATAGCTGGACCTGCCAAGTATATGATAAGGGTATCTGTGGTGAAGTTGGCATAGTTCTGAAAAGATTGAAGGATCATTTTACAAAATTTCCCAGGATAGGAAAGAAACCAAAAGAATGTAAAAAATCACAGACAAGATTATTGCCTAAGAAAAGATGATCAAAGAGAACATCATTAATTACTCATAGACCTCTTCAATTGTCTTTATACAATTTTTATGAGAATTATCTACATGTATTAAGGATATCCTGGATGAAAATATGAGAAGGGAACAAGTAGGCTTTCCTAAGTGAGTCTCCATTACAGATTCTATCTTTATGGTCACACAATCATTTAAAAGGTTCTCCACTGGGGAAGGATACCATGTAGATTGTATCAAGCCCCAGAACATGGCAAGGTCTCTTTGGTAAGATTAATCATTACCCAAAAAGGATCTATCTAATGACTCACACATAGGAAAACTAGTTGGATGAAAAATTCCTCTGATCCATCTGTGATCAACCAGGTAATCAGTCCATAAGCATTTATTAAATGCCAACTATGTGCCAGACATTGGGATGAATTTAGATGGCTACTCCATTAGGTTAGAATGCCAGTACATACAAGTTGTCCCTAAAGTCTTAGTCCAGTTTGAAGTTTTAACAAGTTTGTACATCTGGGAATGACATAACAAAATGGACAATGAATTGACTACAGAACTGAACAAAAGAAAAAGAGCAGACTAGACTGCATTTGGGAAATTGCAAAGTAGTATTGAGATCTCAAGTGCTCCTTTACACAAAAACATATTTTAAAACAAAAACAAAAACACGTGGATTCTCTTGCTACTATGTGATTGACAATATTAGAACACCACAATCTTAGAACAAAGTTGTAGATGATCCCAAGGGCAAAGAAGGGACCTCAAGCATGCCTAGAGGGCATGTATATTACTGCGGTCCTTTTTTTCCCCTCATCAGCAATAAGTCTTCATGTAGGCATATCCAGTTGGTAAGGCTATGGGAGAGAAATGGTGGGGCACAAATAGGTTACAGCCTATTTCCAATAATAAACTATATTCATCAAGTAGTCTAAGGGATATTATTGAGAAAGGTGATTGGAAAGAGCAAATGAGTCAGTCACCTGGCAAGACTGAGTGATAATAGATAAACAACTTCACTGGGGCACTGGTCCCCCACAAAAACAGAAAAGGGCCTTAGAGGAGAAGAACCATGTTAAATGGCTCTTCAATAGTGACCATAAGGGGCAACCCAGATAAGAATCAAACAGGTCAACTCGATATGATTGGACTGTGACCTATATCAATGTAGACAATGTCTCCATAAATGTGATCACAGATCCATTGCAGCATGGAGGGAAAATTACATCATTTTTGGCAGTAAAAGTCTAAAGGCTGCCAGTATCTTGGTAAATCAGAGAATAAACATTTCAATATTGCCAACTTATAAGAAAATAAGTCATTTTGGGGTGAGGGGTAGGGGTCGTTGTGCCCAAAGAATTTTCAGATGTTTGAAACATGGGAATTTACTAAGATAGAATCAGACAAGTCTTCCCTGTCTGCTCTTACTTCCCTCACTTTAATGCTTATGTTTTTAACTCAGCCCCTAAAGACTGTATGTCAATGCTATTCTTACCCTGGAGCTCTCAAGAACTGTAGCTTCTTAAGACAATTATATTTGTAAAGAATAATCCCCAAATTTTCTGAACATTGTTCTATAAAACAAAATGTTGTAGAAATGTGTATAAAGCCATGAGCTGAGATGCTATGGTTTGGGAAGGTCAATGATAAGGGTGCCCCTATGTTATCTCTGGGTTTGCTCTGATTCACAGGCTAAGGGTCTTGACTGTGAAGTATGATTTGCAGTTGATACAACATGCATTCCTTCTCCTTTTCCTCCTCCTTCTCTTTCTCCTCCTTTCCCTTTTCCTTCTCCTTCTCCTCCTCCTCCTTCTCCTCCTCCTCTTCCTTCTCCTCCTTCTCCTCCTCCTTCTTCCTCTTCCTCTTCTTCCAGAACAATTCAGTTTCCTAAGATTCTTTTGACCTCCAACATTGGATAGAAATAAAATTAAATTAAAAACTTGAATGAGCTTCATTAGACTACTACAAATATTAATATGGGGCAAGGCAATAAACTTTCCAATAGTTTTTAATATATTCTGAACTATACTGGAGTTATTTTTTACATGTTTGATGTCCCCTGCTAGATGGTAAATTCTGTGCTGGCAAGAACATGACTTGAATATTTTTATATCTTCCCTCACCATGCACTGAATGTAGTAGACCCTCAAATTTTCCTAGAATCATAGTGTTAGAGCTGGAAGAGACCTTAGGGATCATCCAGCCCAATCCTCCTCTCTCCATTGACCCCATATTATATAAATGTAAGGAAAAAGAAGCTCATTAAGGTTAAATGACTTAGAGGCAGCTAGATTGCTTAGTGGATAGAAAGCTAGGCCTGGACATAGGAGGTCCTAGGTTCAAATCTGGCCTCAGACACTTCCTAGCTGTGTGAACCTGGGCAAATCATGTGGCCCCCATTGCCTAGTCCTTACCAGTCTTCTGCCTTGGAGCCAAAACACAATATTAATTCCAAGATGGAAGGTAAGGGACAAAAAAAAGGTTAAATGACTTATCAAAGATCCCAGCATTTGCAGGAAATAGCTGAACTGAGATTTAATTGCAGGTCTGACTTCTAGTCTAGCGCTTTTTCTGTTAGACAATTTTTGTTGAATTGAATTAAACCAAATTGAGTTGAATTCAGAATAGAAACAGCATTATCATCAACATCATCATAAACACACTTAACATATGTCCCACCATTTACCATTTTCAAGGAACTTTCATAGATACTCCCTCATTAAATCTTCACAAGGCTGGGTATAGAGTGTTGGAAGCTCCCAATGGCGGATACACTTGACACCTTAGCATCCCAGAGAACGGTTTGGATCACAAAAGGTCTCTGCTCCAACCATTTAATTTGGTTGCTAAATTTGGCTGCTGATAACAGGATGCACAACTCCAAAAGCATTTTCAGTTCAAAGTAGCAGGTGCTTTAGATGCCTGAAGAACCACAAAGACATTCCTCCTCCATTTGGTTGCTGGATTGCATTCACACATCTCACCCGCCTTCATTTTATTGCCCTTGATGTGAGGCTTATATCTTTCTGGACCCACGTGTGATAGTTACTTCTCAGCTCCTGAGTGGAGAATCAAAACATGTCAGATGATCCAGAAGAAGAACTTTTAACTAGGATGCATTGCTTCTAAGGGGAAAAAATCATTTGGGGGAGGGAGAGATGGTGGTGGTGTAGTCTTATCAGAGTCTGTATGCACACTCATGGGAGTTAGGGGGAGAAGCCAGTCATTGGAGAGGGATGCCATAGTAACTAGATCATGGTGGGTGACAGTTTAGGGCAAGGGTTCTTAACTTGGGGTCCATGGATCCCCAAGGAGTCTATGGATAGATTTCAAGAAGTCTCTGAACTCGCATGGGGGGGGGAATTATGTCTTTATTTTCACTGTCTTCTAAATGAAATGAGCATTTCTTTTGTTTGTGGATTAAAATTAAAATATTATTTGGACAATAGGGAAACCTCACTAGACTGCAAAATGGGTTCATGCAGGGATATGCCGGAATGGACTCCCACTTACTGCCTTGGGAGAGCCGATTCTAAAGTTTTCAGGGTGAGCACCTAGCCCAGTCCTCTTCTCTCAACTTTGCTTTGAACAAATCTAAAGAAAAGGAGACTCAAAAAGATTAAATGACTTGCAAAAGATCACAAAGATAGCAATAAATGGCAGAACCAAGATTTAATTGTGGGTCATCTGACTTCTGACAGCTCCTACTGCCTCAGGAGAGCTGATTGTTAAATATTCAAGGTGAGCATTTGCTCCTCTGAAATCTAGGAAATACTACAGATCAGGTCTTGATTTATTGTTTGTTGTTTGCCTATACTTAAGAAATGGATAGATAAAAATTTAATAATGCAGATTAAACTTAAAATGTGTTATGCACACATTTTGGGGTGTGTCAAGTACAAATCTTTTTTTCCAGAGAGCTAGTTATTAAATATTTACCCACATGGCCCTGGGCTTGTGCCATAGTAATGGTTAATAACTACTGTTTTAAGTCATGGGAGACAGTGCAGCTGTCTAAGAATATAGTAAAGCAAGGCCTTGAGAAATGTGCCCTCCATCTGTGAAGGAGCTCTTTGCTACTACCACCCAGGGAAGAAGTACACCTTCTCCATGTCAGCATGCTGGAGCCAAAACTCTGCTGTTTCATGCTAGGCATAGCACTACCCAAAGGGAATACTGGTCTTTTGCCCAATGGCCTAAACTCCTGAAAGTTGTATATAGCAACCAGAGCCATAATTAATATTCTGGTGACATATTCACTTCCTAGGGAAAGCAACCTAAAATATTCCTCAAATCAAGTTTACACCCACAGAGCAGATGGAGATGAGATATAGGTCAGGACTGGGCCAGGGAAGGGATCACCTGGGGCTTGGTTACTTGGGAAGAAAGTGCACCAACTAGTTTCTTCCTATTAGAGGTCAAGATCAGTTATCAGTTGTTGTTGCTGCAAGAATAGCACCCGTAAAATCTGGTACCCTGGGGCAAAGCTCTATTTACCTCATCCTAGTTCAGTTTCTGTTAGCAGTTGGGCATTAGGAAGAATTGGACATCAAGGAAACTTGCCCAACTTATTTATTTATTTCTTTGTTTGTTTATTTATTTTTCTTTAAGCTCTTACCTTCTATCTTAGAATCAATACTAAGTATTGACTCTAAGGCAAAAGAGTGGCAAGGGCTAGGCCCAGAGACACACAGCTAGGAAGTCTCTGAGGCCTTCTCTAGGCCTGGCTCTCAATCCACTGAGCCACCCAGCTATCCCCAACTCATTATTATAAAAGTTATCAAACCCTAGAAACTCGATCCGGATGGCAAACCATCCTAAACTTAAGAATTTCTCTAAGTTTCTCAGTGAGGATTTTTCTTTTTCTTTTAAGCTGATCACATTTGATCAATCTTATGAAAAGGAAGGCCAGGCCATTCTAGATGCTTTTTGCACCAGCCACAGTTACTTTCTTCAAAGCAAAGGGGACATGCTGTCATTCTTCCAATGCTTCAGAGAAAAGCCATTGTGTGCCTGATGGTATTATGTGCCAAAAGACTTTAGTGCCATGAATAATCTGCCTTGCACAATCTTTGCCAAGCATCCTTCTCTACAGTCATTGTGGGCTTGCTATGGAAGGGGGATGAGTCATGTAATCTCTGAATTATAGAGCCTTAATGTTGGAAAGGACTTTAGATGTTAATCTAATCTAAAATTCTACCCAATATAGTCATTCTCTCCATCAAATTCTCAATGGGAGACATGGTGACTTTAGTATTTAGACCACTAGCTTCAAATTTCAGCTCTGTTGTTTCTAAGTTGTGTCATTTAGAACAGGTTGCTTCACCTCTCTGAACCCTGGTTTTTTAAATCTATAAAATGGGAATGGTGATATTTGTGCTACCTATCTCTCAGGGTTGTTGTGAAGAAAACACTTGATAAACCTTAAAGGACTATAAAGAGGTGAAGTATTAGTATTGTTATGAAGAACTCAAATACCTCACAAGATACCCTTTCCATTTTTAATAGCTCTAATTGTAAGGAAGGGTTTTTGAGGGGACTTGCTTTTGTTTTATATTTGACTTAAAAACTATCTCTCTTCCCTAAAATTCTACCCTTTGATTCTAGTCTGGTCCTCTGAAATCAAATAGAAAAAAAGTCTACTCCTCTTCCTATATAGGCCTTCGAATATTTGAAGACAGTGATCATTCTTCCATCTCAGTCATCTCTCCTCTAGGTTTGACGTTCCTCATCCCTTCAATTGTTCCTCTTTGTGGCCTGGTTTCAGGTCCCCTTAGCATCTGGATTCTGAACACACCCTATCTGGTCAGTGTCCCCGATAGTCCCATCGTAGTCATCTGTATTAGTCTCCTTCACATACTCTCTGTCTTACTCAGACTGGTTTGCTGGCTGCTTTTTGTGCATGACATTCCATCTCCCACTCAGGTGTATTGTCCTCTGTGCCTGGAATTTACCCTTTTCACCTCTCTCTCCCAGAATCCTTGGCATTGTTGTTGTTCAGTTGTGTCTGACCCTTTGTGTTACCATTTGGAGTTTTCTTGGCAAGAGTGATTTGCCATTTCTTTCTCCAGGTCATTTTAGAGATAGGGAGACTAAGACAGATGGGGTTAAGTGACTTGCCCAGGGTCACAGAGCTGGTAAGTGTCTGAAACCAGATTTAAACTCAGGATATTGATTCTTCTTAACTCCCAGACTGGCTTTCTATCCACTGTGACACCCAGCTGCTCATGAAATCCTTAGATTCCTTCAAACAACAACTCCAGTACCAATTTCTACATGAGACTTTTATCATTTTGCAATTATTACCACTCTCTCCTTCATGAAATCTGGGATCATAATATCAAAGAATCATAGATTTAGTTCTATAAAGAATTTAAAAGGTCATTTAGTCCAACTACTTCATTTTGCAAATGAGGACACTGAGGCCCCAAAGAGGTGAGAGACTTGCCCAAGGCCACTTAAGTGAAAGAAGCAACATTGAAACCATGTCCTCTGACTCCAAATTCGACACATCTTTCTCCTAGACTATGTTGCTATTATTTAACCCCAGTAGCTGCTCTGTTTTTGTCTTTGTATCAAAAGAGCCTTGTATATAGTAGGTATATAATACATGTTTTTTGTTTGCTTTTTAATTATCTTCTGGCTTAGAATCAATACAAGTATCAGTTTCAAGAGTGTAAAGCGGGTAGGCAAAAGTGACTTGCCTGGGGTCATATAAGTAAGATATGTCTGAAGTCATATTTGAACCCAGGACCTCCAGTCTCCAGTTCTGGTGCTCTACCCACTGTGCTAGCTAGCTGCCCCTTTAATACATGTTTAAGTTATATCAACCTGATAAAATGTGGCACGTGGGACTAAACATACCACTCAAAATAGGGTCTGGTCAGTAGGACCAAATCAACGGTTGCTTCCTACCTCTAGTGACTTTGTTTCAGACTTTTCATTTTTCATCTTCATTCTGACTCACCAACAATTCCAAATGAAAGTACCACAGTGATTCCCAAAGTGGGCGCTACTACCCCCTGGTGGGTGCTGCAGCAATCCAGGAGAGCGGTGATGGCCACAGGTGCATTTATCTTTCCTATTAATTGCTATTAAAATTTAAAAAAATTAATTTCCAGGGGGCTAAGTAATATTTTTTCTGGAAAGGGGACAGTAGGCCAAAAAAGTTTGGGAATCACTAAAGTACCATCTTCTAAACATTGTTGTTGTTGCTCAGTTAGTTCAGACCTTTCATGAACTCATTTGGGGTTTTCTTGGCAACAAGCATATAATAGCTTGCCATTTCCTTTTCTGGCTCATTTTATAGATGAAGAAACTGAGACCAACTAGTTTAAGTGATTTGCCCAGGGTCACACAGCTAGTTAGTGTCTGAGGTCAGATTCGAACTCAGGAAGTGATTCTTCCTGACTTCAGGCTTGGCATCCCATCACTGAATCACCTGGTTGCCTCTCAACACTAGTTGTTTTGTGTTTTTTTTTTTTGGTTTGATTTATTCCTCCCTTTTCCCTACCCCCTTCCCCCCCCCCATTTTCTCCTAGTTAGAAATGTTATGTTCAGGCACAGCCTCTTTCTAGAGTAAGAAAGGAAGGGGCCACTAAAAAAGTACCAGATGTTAGCAGTTTCCAGTTGTTAACCATTAGGAACTAATAAAGACTATATGGTGACAATTACTTGGGTCAATATCGAGGCCAAAGTCAAATCCATTCATCTCTAAGGACTGTCTGAATTCTTTGGCCATCTGGAATTTTTCTGCACCTTATCTCATTTGGAATACATGGGTCATCATCTCAGGCTCAGACATTTTGGTTGCAAATAGTGATGTTTCTTGTAACAGGATTTGACCCATGATACTTTTCTTCGGGGGTGTTCAGATCATTTCCCACATGATCGCATGTGTATCTAGAAGGGGGTGAGAACTGGTGGCACATATGGAGAAAGAGACCCACAAAGCCAGATCAATTCCATGTCATGGAATTAGAAAGCACAAGGTCGCCCATTCTCCCAGTGCTCAGCCTTCTCCCTTTGCAGCAAAACGAAGGCACAGCTGTATGTTACTGTCTCTTCTCAGCACCTTGTTGGATCTGTCTCCTATTCAATCTGTTCTCTCAACTTTCCCTCCTCTGTGCCTCAGAATCTCCATCTGTAAAATGAAGGCATTGTTACATTAGTATTTTAATCCCCTTTCAGTGAAGGTGTGAAGACAGAATTCTTGACTTCAGTCACTTGCCCCTTGGCCTCGTCTACAAGAATACCTCACTTGTTAGCTTGGATCTTTTACACTTTGGAAATCACTTTTCACATCTGTTATTTCTTTAGTCTCTCCTGCTCCTGGAGAATGAGAAAATCCCCTTTCTCCTCTTTGCTCTGATGGCCCCCTGGCTTTGAAGCTCCCCTCTGTATTTCACCAAGGTCACCAACGTCAATCAGCTTGTCTCGGTCACCCAGGCTCCAAATGAGTTTTGAGTAATGCATATACTGTCTTACTCTCTTTTTGCTATAATAACAGGGAACAGTAACAAACAACCTCATTCTCCCTCCCAAATGGAGACCCAGAGTTTAACAATGTCTCTAGTTAACACTGTGGGAAGAGTCCAGCTGAATGTGAATTAGGAACTATTGGGCCATTTAATACATGGTTTTTTTTTTAATTTTTAATTTTTCCTGCTAGGAAATGAGATTGGTTTGGCAGCCTGGCTCTCCCTCATAGGCTGTCTAAAATTAGAACCCAGTTGACAAGGCAATCCTTATCTACAACCCAAGGCCTGCACAGCAGATGCAGAGAAATGTCAAAAGTACAGTTTCTGTTTCAATTTTGAGGTTCAAAAGACCTCAACAAATGCAAGCACAGAGCAAATTTGTGCTGTTTCAAAAGCTTTCAGACTCCAATTCCTCAGGTACCATTCGATTAGAGTGTCAGGTTTACAATGGAATTATCGTCCCTGGCAGTCTAGGAGATCTTACTCTTTGCTATTCATTCACTGCTCTGGCTATGAGCAACAGAAATCGCAAAGCACAAGCCCCCTTGCCCTTTGGCTGCCTGAACACTATTAGCTTGTGGATCCTCCTGGGGGCTGTGAAGCACCAGCTGACAGCTCAGTTTTTAGGTAACACCAGTCTAAACATGCGTCAAGTTGAGGAAGTCACCACCCCAAGGCCCTATGTATTAGCTCCATCTTGTTCTGCCCCTAGAATATGCCCCTGTAGATTTGGCAAAATTGGGACATTAATGAACTGCTGGTGGAGTTGTGAACTGATTCAACCATTCTGGATGGCAATTTGGAACTATGCCCAAAGAGCTCTAAACGACTGTCTTGATCCAGCCATACCATTGATAGGTTATCCATATCCCAAAGAGATCATAGATAAAAAGACTTGTACAAAAATATTTATAGCTGCGCTTTTTGTGGTGGCAAAAAACTGGAAAATGAGGGTATGCCCTTCAATTGGGGAATGGCTGAACAAATTGTGGTATATGCTGGTGATGGAATACTGTTGTGCTCAAAGGAATAATAAACTGGAGGAATTCCATATAAACTGGAAAGACCTCCAGGAATTGATGCAGGGTGAAAGGAATAGAACCAGGAGAACATTATACACAGAGACTGATAAACTGTGGTAAAAATCGAATGTAATGGACTCCTGTACTAGCAGCAATGCAATGACCCAGAACAATTCTGAGAGATTTATGGCAAAGAACGCTACCCACATTTAGAGGAAGAACTACAGGAGTGGAAACACAGAAGAAAAACAACTGCTTGAGCACATGGGTTGATGAGAGCACAATTTGGGACGTAGATTCTTAATGACCACCCTAGAATAATTATCAATAATATGGAAATAGGTCTTGATTAATGACACATGAAGAAACCAGTGGAAATGTGCGTCAGCTATGGTCGGGGGGAGAGAACAAGAATATGAATCATGGAACCATGGAAAAATTTTCTTAAAACAAAAAAATAAATAACTGATTGAAAAAATTAATAAAATGGAATATGCCCCAATACAGAAACTGAAATTATCCTACATTTATAGATTTATAGGACATCCCATATACTGACAGATTCTACCAACTAGAGACTTCTCTTCCCCATTCTGGATGGATGTGGGCTGTACCCACTGGTCACATTTCATCTCACATGTCTTCAAGCAATACAAAAAATGATGGCTTATAAGGGAATGGTGAAGAAATAGACATTTTATTGAATTATCTGTGGTGTGGCTAGTCATGGCAGTTGGATTCCATGTCCCTTGAGGGAAAGAGTTGTGTTTTCAAGTTTGTACTATCTTTCCTCAATCCTCTCTATTCCTAGCAAAAGTATAGCAAAAGTACCTTGAGTTTCTCATATTGAGATTCTCAAGAAGCTGTCTTTCTTAGTAAAGTTAATCTTTGCCAACTGTGTCTAAAATCAAAATTCCCTTCTGCTCTGGGCATGGCCCTCAAAGTTCTGTCCGCATCATTCCTGGAAAGGGCAGTTACTTAAGCCTCCCACTCCCTCTGTAGACTGGTGCACCCATATTACCATAACTTTATGATCCTAGGGTGTGAGCTTGTCCAAGTGTTCCCCATATGTCATCTCACTTCAAGGACATAGAGAAGGTTCTTTCTCTCAAATATGCTTCCCTTTAACCTGCTCACACCATACTTGCCAATGTGTGAAATTCTACCATTAAAGAATCATTCTTTTTGGCTTGAGGTTTTGACCTTGGTTGAAATGCAAATTCTCCTGGGAGAGGAAACAGAAGCCTCTTTGTTGCTCATTTCTACCTTCAGGTGAAAAGTTTTGGTCCTTTTTTGGGAGCTGCTTTTAATACTGAGAACAGAAGACATTGAATACACAGGGGGAAGTAGAAAGAGAAGTGTCTTGAGCTTCACTTCCATATCCTCAGCAATCTGATGAGCAGGGAATGAGAAAGTACACTGGAATAGGGAGTAGGATGCCTGACCTCTAGTTCTAGTTTCTGCCACTAATTCCTAATGTGACCTTGAGCAAGTTAGTTCTATTGTCTAGTTTTCTCAGCTATAAAATGAGAAGATTGGACTATATGGCATTAGGAATTCCTTTCTAGTCTGACACTTTGATTTTATTTTTGTTGTCATTCGGTCATTTTAGTCATGTCTGAATCTGTGACTCCATTTGGAGTTTTCTTGGCAAAGATACTAGAGTGGTTTGGCATTTCCTTCTCTAGCTCATTTGACAGATGAGGAAACTGAGGTCAACAGGTTCAGTGACTTGCTCAGGGTCCCACAGCTAGAAAGCATCTGAGGCCAGATTTGAACTCAGGAAGTCAAGTCTTCCTGACGATTGGCCCAGGGTTCTATCTGTGTCACCTAAGTATTCCATGATTCTATCACAGAAATGTATTTAGGGAACAGGTGATTTTTAAAAAAAAAAGGTAGAATTGAGTAGGATGAGAACTGACCTCTTGTTCTTCTCACAGGTTCAAGCCATGAGATTGTCTTTTGTTGGGGAGATGGGCTGGGAGCTGCACATCCCCAAGGCATCCTGTGTACCTGTTTATAAGGCTGTGATGAAAGCAGGTGCCAAGCATGGCATCACCAATGCAGGCTATCGGGCAATTGATTCCCTGAGCATTGAGAAAGGTAGGTGTTTGTTCTAATGCTGGAACTTCTGCCACATCCAGGGGCCCTCATCCCTGAGTCTGGATCTCTTGCAAGGTATCATTGTGATATAATAAGTCTGACTTCACCTTTTGGCTTTCCAGTTCCCTTGCTGGTCTGGACATCGACAAACATTTCTTAGTTTGATCTTTGCTCTATATTGTCCCTTAACACATACAAATGCACAATATTTATCATGGCCATATTACCCTCTCTCCCCAGTGAAATGAACAGGTCTGTATCTCATCTTCCCTCACCACCCCCAATCTCTCACAGTCTCTGCGTCTCTCAAGGTGATCACTAGCTAATCTGATTTTTTAAAAGGCTTCTGATAGAATAATAGAATCAGAGAATATCAGGGCTAGAAAAAAGTTTAGAAAATAGAATGTTAGCATTCAAATGAATCTAAGAACGTAGAATGTTAGAGATGGAAGGGGTCCTAGAAGCCATTTCGTCTAACCCTCTCATTTTAAAGATTAAAAAAAGCAAACCCCAAACCGAGGCACAGAGAAGGGTAATGATTTGCTCAAGATATGTTGGTGGCAGAGGGCTACAGAAGGCTCTTCCAGCCCCAAACCTGAAGCCTCTCTTTTCTAGGTTATATAGATAGTCTAACAGAGGTCTTCTAGAAATAATGAGTCCCCACCCCCACCCCGACCATGCATACACCACTCTATGCCCCCAAACCACAGTTCTTGTTATACAAGCCCAAGTAGTAGTAGTAGTAGTGTGTGTGTGTGTGTGTGTGTGTGTGTGTGTGTGTGTGTGTGTGTAGTGTGAATTTTCAATCAGGTCTGAAAGAGAGGCAGTGCCATTATAGGCCAGGGATAGAGATTTTATGATTCAGAGGAGCCTAACATTACTCTCATCTCCACCTGTCTTTAGGACATCTTGAAATGGATGCCCAGAAGACATCTTAAATTCAACACATCCAAAACAGAACTCATTATCTTTTCCATAAAGCAGGGGTTGGCAACATATGGCTCTCGAGCCATATTGGCTCTTTTGAGGGCCAGATATGGCTTTTTCTGTAGGAGCCATAAAGTCCATTTTTTTTCAGGCGCTGTTACAGGAGCGCACTGTGAGCACTGTATGGCTCTCACGAAATTACATTTTAAAAAATGTGGCATTTATGGCTCTCACGGCCAAAAAGGTTGCCAACCCCTGCCATAAAGCCTCCCCCTACTCTAATCTTCTCTGTTACTATGAAGGGCAATACTATCTTCCCAGTCCCTCAGGTTCCCAAGCTAGGAATCATCTTAGATTCCTCACTGTCTCTCACTTCTCACCCCTATATCCAAGTAATTGCCAAGACCTGCAGATTTTACCTGTGCATCATCTCTCCAATACACTTCCTTCTCTCCTCTGACACTGCCACCACTCTGGTGCAGGCCCTGATCACCTTATGCTTGGATTAGTGCCGTAGTGGCTGCCATTAATGCCTGTTGGTGGGTCTGCCTGCCTCATGTCTCTCCCCACTCCAATCCATCTTCCATTCAACCACTAAAATGATTTTCCTAAAGTGCAGGTCTGATCATATCACCCTCCTACTCAACAAACTCCAGAAGCTTCCTCTTCCCTTCAGGAGCAAATACAAACTGCTCTAATTTGCTTTCAAGGTTCTTCCTGACCTAGTCACTGCCTGCCTTTCTGGTCTTCATACACCTTATTCCACAACATGTACTCTTCAGTCCAGTGACACTGACCTCATGGATGTTCCATGAACAAGCCACTCTTTCCCTCTGACACTCTGAGCATTTTCTTTGCCAGTCCCCCATTCCTGGAAGAAGTTCCTTATTCCATTCTGACTGCTGACCTCCCTGGCTTCCTTTAAGTCCCATTTAAAATCCTACCTTCTACAGGAAGCCTTCCTTAATGTATCTTAATTCCAATGCTTTCCCTCTTTTAATTACTTCCAATTTATTCTGTATATAGCTAGCTTTTTATATATTTGCTTGCTTATTGTCCTCTCAATTAGATTGTAAGTTCCTTGTGGGCAGGGACTGTCTTTGGCTTAGTGATTGACTGATTGCAATAGAGCTTGCTGTGTGTATCTGTATATCTATATTTATATATTTGTTCACATGCTGTTTTCCCAATTAGGTTGTAAGTTCCTTGAGGGCAGGAACTGTTTTTTGCCTCCTTTTGTACTTAGCTCTTAGCAAAGTGCCTGGCACATAATAGGCATTTAATAAATGCTTATTGATTGACTGATTGCTATATAGCTTGCTGTGTGTGTGTGTAACTATATCTATATATTTGTTTGCATTCTGTCTTCCCAATTAGATTGCAAAGTCCTTGAGGACAGGAACTGTTTTTTTGCCTCTTTTTGTATTCCCAGAGCTTAGCACAGTGCCTGAAACATAACAGGCACTTAATAAATGCTGATTCATTGATTGATTGAAACCATACAGTATAATAGGTGGTTCATGCTCTCTATATTCTGGGTGAGTCTTGCTACCCTTAACTGTGATAACCCAAGGCATCCCTTGCAGGCTACCGACACTGGCATGCAGATCTTCGCTCCGATGATACCCCTCTGGAAGCAGGGCTGGCTTTTACCTGCAAACTGAAGTCCACCATTCCCTTTTTGGGCCGAGAAGCCCTAGAGAAACAGAAGGCCTCTGGTCTCCTCAGACGCCTGGTCTGCTTTACCGTTGACAAGTAAGTCCTTTTGAGTCCCCTCCCCACCATTCCTACTCACAAATGTCTGTATTTGGGAAATATTCCTTGCATACATTCTAGGTCCCCGCCTCTTCTACTCCACAACTGGGATAAAACATTTTAAATGCAGTACTACTAGCATTTTAGACCCTCTTCAGTTTGGTACCCCCTTATTTCCTACATTCCATTTTATATTCCATACTTTTTTTTGGACTATTCCACTATGCTGACCCTATTCAAGCTAAACAGCACTACTCCCAAAGTTCCCTGCACTTTCCCACCTCCACACCTTTACTCAAGCTGATTTTTTTATGTCTGAATGAACTTCCCCATCTTTCTATGTCCTTTACATTTCTACTCATACTCTAAGACTCAATTCAAATGCTACTCCTTCATGAAGTCTTCTATGAATACTCCCAGTGGATTATGACCTTCTACCTCTTGAGCCTCACATAGTACTTTGTTTTCCAGTTTTTAATATATTTGCTGTGTATTATTTTATATTATAGCTTTTGGCAGAGTGAATATATTCAACCCTTTTATTAGACTCTGTGAGGACATATAAGGTCACATTTTACCAAAACTCTGGATCTCACATACCCAAGATACTTTATAACTATGTGTTGAATTGAATTGATTTGAATTATAGTGACAACCTACCCTGGGCAAATAATAATTTTTGCCAAGAGAATAAAATGTATTTTGGTTCTGTTTGTTTTTCTTTCCACCCTTGTGGGTGGCAACAGATTGGCATAATTTTAATCAATGTTTTCAAAACTAGACTAATACTTCCAGGCAATCTTGATTTGGAAAACTAAGATGCTCCACTTACTCCTTATATAACTGCTTCTCTTCTCCAAGGGATGGTTAAGGCTAGGAACAAGAAGAGGGGAAAAGTGTCTCTCTTTGGCTTCAGATGTTTCTTAATTCATACAGAACCTCTTTCTGTCTAGTCTATGGGAGAGCTAGCTATGATGAGACAGCATTTCCTACAAATAAGATGAGAGAAGGGCAGCTAGATGGCTCAGTAGATAGAGTGCCAGGCCTGGATATAAGAGGTCCTTATACTTAAGCTGTGTGCCCTGGGCAAGTCACTTAATTCTAATTTTCTAGCCCTTACTGCTCTTCTCCTTGGATCCAATACTTAGTACCAATCCTAAAATGGATGGTATGGTTTAAAAAAGGAAAAAAGAACGTACCACATGGGGATCATTTGAAAGGACTGTAGCTGTTATTCTGGAGGTAGAGAATATTTAGAAGAGATATGATAGCTGCCTGTAAACATTAGAAGGGATGTTGAAAGAATGGAGATTAAGGTAGCTAGATGCCAGAGTGATTTGGAGTCAGGAAGGCCCAAGTTCAGTTCTTGCCTGAGACACTTATTAGCTGGGCGAGTCTCCTAAAGTCTCTCAGCCTCCACTTGGTCATCCTTAATGGGTCTAATAATAGCATTGATTTCATGGGGTGGTTGGGAAGATCAAATGCAAAGATGATATACACAAAGTGCCTTGCAAACCCTAAAGGACTATATCAATGCTTGCTAGAATTGTTGTTTGGTTTGGCCCCGGAGGACAAAATAAAGAGCAATGGGTACTTTTTTTTTTTCTGAGAAATGCAAATCTCAGCCAGATTTAAGGAGAAATCTCCTAATACTCTGGACCATCAAAAAGTGTTATGGCCTACCTTAGATGAGATAGTCATTTCTGTTCCTTTGGAAGTCTGCAGGCAAGGGCCAGATGCCCACCTGTCCTAAGAGTGTAGTAGAAGGTATCATTGGATGGGGGCAGCTGGGTAGCTCAGTGGATTGAAAGTCAGGCCTAGAGACGGAAGGTCCTAGGTTCAAATCTGGCCTCAGACACTTCCCAGCTGTGTGACCCTGAGCAAGTCACTTGACCCCCATTGCCCACCCTTACCACTCTTCCACCTAGGAGCCAGTACACAGAAGTTAAGGGTTTAAAAAAAAACTTAAAAAAAAATAAAAGAATGTATCATTGGTCAGGAACTGATGAGCCTAGATGATTTCTGAGATCCTGTATGAATCTTACTTAGATCTTCTGACACTATAAGGCAATATGAAATAAGGCTGGATGTAGTTTGGAGCTAAATTAGGGGACGTTCTAAATACCAAGAACTGCCAAAGGTTAAAGAGTTGGTATTTTATCTCATAATTAATGGGGAAGCCAATGAAGGTTTATGAGAAGAGGAAGAAATGGTCCAAGCTGTGCCTTAGTAGGGATATTTGGGCCACTGTTGAGGATAGGATCTAGAAAGTGACATGAAAGAAAAGGCTATTAACAGCATTAATACTTTTACAAGTAGTACAAATACCCTTGTTGATTATTCTCCTAAGGTTTTTCATACTAATAAAAGCAGGAAGACAAAACATCATTACTGCAATTATGGGGCTTCACTGATGTGAACCTAGTATCACTAACAGCCAGAGAGCTGTGTCATATGTGGTCAGATTCCTGGCAGCATTTTATGAAACCTTTCAAAAGATGTGTCAAATTTGATGAGAGAGACAGACAGACAGAGATGGAGAGAGGGAGGGAGAGAGAAAGGGAGAGAAGGAAGGGAGAGAGAGAGAGAGAGAGAGAGAGAGAGAGAGAGAGAGAGAGAGAGAGAGAGAGAGAGAATGAATCTGTGATTTGTCATCTTTCTCCACAATTTCTCTAGGTTCCCTCCTGTTTGTATGTCCTTCAGCCTGACCTCCTCCTCCTCTTTCTTCTCTTCCTCCTCCTTTTTTTCTTTTTAAACCCTTTTCTTCTGTCATAGAATCAATACTGTACATTGGTTTCAAGGCAGAAGTGCTAAAGGACTAGGCAATGGGGATTAAATTACTTGCCCAGGGTCACACAGCTAGGAAGTATCTGAAGTCAGATTTGAACCTGAGACTCCCTGTCTCTAGGCCTGGCTCTCAAACTACAGAACCTACCAACTACCCCCTCCTCCCTTTCCTCTTTCCCTTTCTCTTCCCTCTCCTCCTCCTCCCCCTCCTTCTCCTAAGCAGGGACAAGGTCTCAAATAAGTACAAGACTGATCTAGAGAGGGGCAAGTGATCTTTACCCTCACACCCAGAAATCCACTTGGAAACCAAAAAGGACAACAGCTTTGTGCCCGAGGGTATGGGGATACTTTTTTCAAGGTGCTTTATCTTAAAAAGATAAGACAAATGCCTATTGGGACATTGTTTTCCCTTGACTTTTAGCACAGGGCTACCAAAAAGAAAAGAATGCTTTCAATTTTTATTTAGCTTTAATACCTTTCCATGACTATTCTCTATTTGAATTAGGGAAGTTAAGGCCTATTATCTCTAGTCTTCAGATGGGAAAACTGAGACCCCCATACTATGAGGCCCTCAAGGTTATAGGGTTATAGGGTAATTCTAGCAAGGGCTAGAACCAGACAGGGTCCCTGGGTGGGATACAGATTCACCATATCCAGAGGATGACTCTCACCAGTGCTATGAAGTCAGAGAAAGGAACTTGGAAAATGTCTGGGCTCCTAAATGAGGGAACCCTGGAAAATAACAGGATAGAATCTAGGCTTTCTGTCTCATGGTTACTGAGCTTTTGTTTTTCTAGAATCACTGCCTTATTTCACTGCTATCTTCTCTGAGATTTGGGTGCTGAGGTAGTTGGACATGAACATAATATTGGTTTTAGAACTTGCTTTCCACCTATACCTTCACATCCCAGAATGGTCAAGCTTTCCTCTGTAGAACTGCCCTTGGTCTATGGAAGAATCTCCTAACTATTCTTCCTACCTCTATCATTTTCCTCCCTCCAATTTATCCTGTCAGTTCTATAAGATTAATCCTCTGAGGGGGCAGCTGGGTAGCTCAGTGGAGTGAGAGTCAGGCCTAGAGACAGGAGGTCCTAGGTTCAAACCCGGCCTCAGCCACTTCCCAGCTGTGTGACCCTGGGCATGTATGAGACAATACACCGAAGTACAAGGGTTTAAAAAAAAAAAAAAGATTAATCCTCTGATTATGTCACTTCACTGCTCAAAAACTTTCAATGGCTCCCTATTGTTAAATGGCTTTCCACAAACTACTCCTTCACTTGCTTTCTGATGTTATTTCAATTTGTTCCCCTTCATTTAACCAAACCTTCAACCAGAACTGATGATCCCTAAGAATAGTTTAAACTTTTGAGCCCATGTATATAGGTAATTTTTCTAAAGTGCAAATCAGACCATATTATATCCCTGTTGGAAAAATTCTGAAGGCTTCTTATTGACCTTTTTTTAAACCCTCACCTTCCACCTTACAATCACTACTGTGTATTGGTTCCAAGGCAGAAGAGCAGTAAGGGCTAGGAAATGAGGGTTAAGTGAGTTGCCCAGGGTCACCCAGCTAGGAAGTGTCTGAGGCCAGATTTGAACCCAGGACCTCCTGTCTCTGGGCCTGATTCTCAATCCACTGAGCTACCCAGCTGTCCCCTCCTATTGTCTTTAAGATTAAATGGAATTGAGATACCTATGAGTGCCAGGCATGGAATCAGGAGGACCCAGGTTCAAATCTGGCCTCAGACACTTCTTAGCTTTATGACCCTGGGCAACTCACTTAACCCCATTTGCCTAGCTCTTGCCCTTCTGCTTTTGAGTTTTTACTAGGATAAAAAATAAAGATGAAAAAAAATTAAGTAGAAATGTTTAAAGCCCTTGACAACCAGACCCCAAACAACCTTTCCAAGTACACTTGCATGCACATAAACACAGAGCCCTCTATATAATATACATATGTGTCTAAAAGTATGATGGATATATATTTATGCATATATGTATGCATGTTGATCCATATAAATGAGCACATATACACACAGAAAGAAATTTGTATGAAAAATTCATTTCGTATATATACACATATAAACACATATGTTTATATAATATACCTACATGTATAAATCTATAATGGCATATATTTATACATACATGTATGCATGTGTATATTTTGTCATCGAGACATTTTTTAGTCATGTCTGACTCTTTGTGATTCTATTTTGGGATTTTCTTGGCAAAGATTCTGGGGTGGTTTGCCATTTCCTTCTCCAGCTCATTTTGCAGATAGGATCAAGTGACTTGCCCAGGATCACACAGCTAATAATTATCTGAGACTGGATTGAACTCAGGAAGACTTCAGGCCCAGATCTCTATCCACTGCACAACCTAACTGCCTGCATGTATGTGTATATCCGTATATCTATGTGTGCATATATACATATAAGAAGAAATTTTTATTTTTATATATTTACATGTAGTCTAACGACTTCTTGCTATTCCTCACACATGAGATTCCATCATCACATCTTTGTACTGGCTACCTGCCATTCCTGGAATGTGGTTCCATCTCCCTTTTTTCTTTTTGCCTTCAAAACTCTGCCAAAATGATACCTTTAAGGAAGAGTCTTTTGTGATAATCCCAGTGGCCAGTGTCTCCCCCCAAATTGGCTTTGTATTCATTTTATATATTTTTTTCCAGACACTCATTTATGTACACATTGTCTCCCCTAATAGAAAGTAAGTTCCTTAAGCACAGGAACTGTTTCCCTTTTTCTTTGTATCACCATCACCTAGCACAGTGCTTGGTACATTGTTGGCACTTAATAAAGGCTCGTTTATGGTTTGATAGATGATTTTTCCTGCTTCTTTTCCCCTTCATCTTTGTCTGTTGAAATCCCAGCCATTCTTCAAAATTCAGTTGAAGTGCCACCTACTCCTTGAAACTCTCCTTCCAGAATCCGCCCCCTGTTAGACATTATCACCCTCTTCTGAATTTTCATAGCCTTTTGCAAATACTTTGCTCTAGGTTACAGTTAGGTACAACTTGATCATGAGATCTTTAGAATTACAGAGTCCCTAAGGAAAGGGAACAGGTCTTATTGACATATTTGTAACCTTCCCCAGCTCACTGGACAATAGAGATCAATATATTTTTGTTGAATATGTAAGTGATATGTATATTATTTTTACAGAAAGGTGCCCATGTTTGGTCTTGAAGCCATCTGGAGAAATGGAAAAGTAGTTGGCCACATTCGAAGAGCAGACTTTGGTTTCACCATCAATAAAACCATCGCCTATGGGTACATCCAGAACCCAGAGGGAGGTCTGGTGAGTGCTTGGGGGGTAGCTCAACTTAAGAAAATGAGAATCTAAAAAAAAAAAAAGAAGAAATTGAGAATTGAGAAAATTGAGATACACAGAATGATGTCAAGAACAGTTCAGACTCAAGAAGATAACAAAAGGATGAGTTGTTTTTCCTCTAAGCCTTCTTCTATTATAAGCCAGAGAGGGATGTGAGACCTACAGGGAAGGCACAGAAGGAAAAAGCTGGAAGTCCTCCCATACCCATTCAATCTTTGGCACTTTACTCCATACCAGCAGCTCCCCAGAGGGCCTGGGCTCTAGCTATGGAAAAGCTAGGGGTAGGGAGAAAGACAATTCTGACAGGGTGTGATGATGGATAAGGCCCTGAGCAGAGGCCTCTGCTGGAAGGAGGAAGAGAGAGAAAAAGAGAGGCAGATCAAGATGGAAAGCTGATGCAGTGACATGAATGACTCATGTAAACTCTATCTCTGGGCTGAGTTGGCTGTTGTTTTTTTGTATTTTTCTTTTAAGAGACTGACTTTGTAAGCATGGGGTTTATGTTAGTCAGAATTGAGGACAGAGACAGAGGATAACAGCTCTTCTTTCCTAATTCAGAAAGAATGAGATCTTGAAATGCCATCTCAGTCTTTTTAGTCGAAGGATAAGACCACGGCAATCAGTGACCCAAACTCTGTTCCTTCAAATCTCATCCACTGCATCTACCCTCTATTCTATAAATGTCTTTTTTCCTCATTAATTCTAAATGTTTTAAGAATCCTCACTAAATGAGAGAGAGGGAGAGGGAGAAGGAGAAGGAGAAGGAGAGAGAGAGAGAGAGAGAGAGAGAGAGAGAGAGAGAGAGAGAGAGAGAGAGAGAGAGAGAGAGAGAGAGAGTGTTAGAGTTCTCTTCTGTGGTCTGCACGTATAGACCTTTAACAAATGTTGGTTAGCTAAGAGCTTGGTTAATTGGTTGAATGAATATATTAAGTGCCTACCATGTGCCAGGGTCATTTTGATTTGAATTTTTGTTATGCTTTATTCCATATGGTTGTTAAGAGTTTGCAGTTCCTTTGAGACCTGTTTGTTCATGTCATCTGATCCCTTATCTTTTGAAGAAATGGCTTGTGATTCCATCTTGGATACTAAATCTTTATTTGGGAAATTTGATACAATGATGTTTTCCCCATTCAGGTGCTTCCTTTTTCATCCTAGATGCATTGATTTTGTTTGTGCAGAAGCATTTCCATTTCCATTAGTCATTATCATCTGCACTCTTTGCATACTTCTCTGTTCTTTTAATCAATTAACACTGCTCTAACTTTACTCTCCTCCTTTCATGGTTTTTATGCTATAATCAAACAGTTCAAGTTTTACCTTTGATTCTCTTGCCTGTTGGCCCGCTACCATTCATACCCAAACAATTCTCCACTCTAGATTACCCTTGCCATCCATTAAATTTCTAAGCTTCAACTAGTTCTACTATAAATTTATATCCTCTAATCTGTACTGAGCCCTCACTGCTGCATATGAAACATTCTTCTCTATTCTATTTCTCTTAGTGGGTATTCCTCAAAAGTTTCTTCTCTTCATAAGCTTTCTCCCACCCTCAGAAAATATCCTTATTTCTTATGGTACTAAGAAAATGGGAGGGCAGCTAAGTAGCTCAGTGAATTGAGATCCAAGCCTAGAGAAGGGAGGTCCTGAATTCAAATGTGGCTTCAGATACTTCCTAGCTGTGTGACCCTGGGCAAATCACTTGATCTCTCCATTGCCAAGCCCTTACTGCTCTTCTGCCTTGGAACCAATACACAATTGATTCTAAGATGGAAGGTAAGGGTTTAAAAAAAAAAAGAAAATGGAGGTCATTCATCATGGACTCCTTTAACTCTCTTACTCCACCCTTCAGCACTCTTTTACATCCTCAAAAGAGAGCTTCATTTACTCCTGTGTCTGAGGAACAGGTGGCCAAGGCATTCCTTCTATCCTCCCTTTTCCATATTCTCCTCTTCTTTTCTAAGAGTTTGTCTCATCTGCCATTCTCTCTCATTTTTAATCTCTTTTTATCTACTGGTTGTTCTTAATTGCCTGCAAGCCTATTTCATCCTCAGACAATCAGTCACTTGATCTTGCTGTCCCTTCAAACTCATGTCACATCTTGTCTTCTTTTCACTGCTAAATTCCTAGAAAGAATCGTCTATAGTTATTATGTAGTTAGAATCATAGAATTATTACCTACAGTTCATTTCTTCAGCCACTCACTTAACCTCTAGCTTTGGACCCCATAGTTTGCCTGAAACTTCCCCTTCCAAGGTTACCAAAGATCTCTTAACTTCTACATATCATGGCCATTTCTCAGTTCTCAGCCTCTTTGACCTATCTGTACCTTTTAATATACCTGATCACTGCTTTCCCTCCTTGGTATCCATGAAATGAATGTGTTTTGGTTCTCCTTCTCTCTATGTGGCTGTTTCTTGTGAGTCCCTTTCCATGGATCTTCATCCATCTCATGCCCACTTAACGTGGGTATCCTCCAGGATTCTATCCTGATTCCTCTTCAGTCCTATAGTCTCTTCCTCAGTGATTTCATCTGCTTCCATGGGTTCAAATATTATTGCTATGCAGACATCTCTCCAATCTGTATATATCCAGCCTTAAACTCTATTGAATTCCAGGCCTATATTATCAGTCACCTGCTAAACATCTCTTCCTACACACACTGTAGAAATCACCAAATTGGCATGTTCGAAACAAAACTCGATACCCTCTTCCTTGAACCTGCCCCTTCTCCAAACCTGCCTATTTTTGTCAAAGGCACCACAATTCTCCTAATCACTCAGATTCAAACTTGAGTTATACTTGACTCGTCCCTCTTCCCCACCCATCCCAGGCAATCAGTTTCTAAGTCTTGACGAATTTACCACTATACAACTACCTGCTCCCTTCTCTCCATACACACAGTCACCATTCTAGTTCAGGCCCTCATTACCTCTGTTGTAACATCTTCCTCCTTAGTCTCCAGGTTTGCAGTCTTCCTTCTTTAATTCTTCCTCCACAGAGCTGCCAAATTAATCATCCTAAAGGTCAGGTATGACTAAGGGCCATGCTTGGTATCACATTCTCAGGGAAACTAGCACTTAAAGGGATGTCTAAATCTATATAGTTAGAGAAATAAAAAGGGAGAAAAGTAGGTTTGTCCTTCCCTTCGAAAATGATTTTCAGGGTGAGAAACACTATCATTATCCTCCTCATTAATAACAAATACCTTGAACACCAATTACAGTGCTTTGAAAAGGCTCTGAGGCCAATGGAATAATTTTCAATACCTGCATTTTCTGCAGGAAAATGTATTGAAGGAAAAGCTTTCAGCTCAAAATTTTTGGTTCAATGATGTTCCATCACAACTTTATTCATCCATTCCCCAATTGATCAACAATGCCCCAGTTTCCAATTCTTTGCTCCCACAAAAAGAGCTGCAATAAATATTTTTTTGTACAAAAGAGGTTCTTTTCCCTTTTTTTAGTTCAAACTTTTGGGGAGAGAAAAATGACCCTTCCAAATTTTGTCCCCCAAACCTTTCCACACAAACAAAATCAATGCAACTAAAACAAGATGGAAAGTTGTTTGGTTAGTAAATGTCCTTCTAAATTCTGAAAAGGTAAATTAACTCCTGACAAGTGCTTCAAAGTGTCTTAACTCAATAAGACAAGAATGGGAACTAGACCTGTATGTTTTCATTTTATAGGGAACTCCCAAGTAAGGAATCTACCTCTACAAATATAGGTTGACTCTTATTCTATAATGTAGAGTTTTAGAGATTTACCTAAAATATTGAAAGGTTAAGTGAAGTGACTCGCACATGTTACATTGGCAGAATGTCAGGGGCAAGACTCAAACTCTGAAGTTTTCTGAAGTTATTTCTGAAGTTCATTTTCTCTCCACTATGCTATCACTTAATAATAATAATAATGAAAATTTGCAACTTGTTTTGTTTTGGTCCACATTTCAACTTTCCTCAGAGAAACACCCTGTCAGAACTCTCATTGAGGAAATTTCCTTCACCATTGTAGATTGGTATCTCATTTGTAATTTACAATCTTAGAGAATTCCCTGCGGTAACTTGGAGTGATATATATATATATATATATGTGTGTGTGTGTGTGTATTTATATACACATATATGTGTGTATACATATATCTATATGTATATATATATATATATTTGTCCATTCTTTTGACTCTGAGGCCAACCCTCTCTTTATTATGCCTAGCTACCTTGCGAACAACAATAATAGCTAACATCTATATGTTATGCCATAAGATTTACCTAGCACTTGACTCACCTAGTTTCATTTGTTTCTTACAATAACCTCCTGGAATAAGTTTTTTAATTATTATTATGCCAATTTTACAGATAAAGAAACTGACCTTGAAAGAGGCTAAGCAAAATGATTATGATCAAATTAATCAATGACCAGGAGTGGTTATTAACCCAGATCATTTGCTGCTCCAAGTCCAGTTCTTTTCACCACCCCTTCCCTTCCACTATCTCTCTCAATGAAGAAACAATCATTTAATAAGGTTCCAATGTGTGTAAGATACAAGGGGTTCAAGCATGCCTTAAAAGGACTTTTAGTCTTGTAATGGACAGCTAGTGCAGAATAGGTATTTAATAAACACTAGATAATTGATCAAATGAAGTTAGAGGTGTGAAGGTCTGAGAAGCTCTAAACTGTTGAAGGAATCATTATCAATTAATTGACCTGTGCTAAGCATCATATTAGGCTCTGGGGACAGAATATCCAATTAAGGTACTTCATATTCTTATACAATTCTTTCCTTAAACCTAGAGTTTGATATATAATCTTAAGCCATCTCTGCTCTGGCTGGTGGTGTGGAAGTAAGAAGACCAAGGGAAGAAACCTAGTGAGAATCAATTAGTTAATCCACCAAGTATTTTTTAAATGTACACTATGTTCTCAGTTCTAGGCTGAGTGTTGTGGGGAAGAGAATATGGGTAGGTCAGACTAAGTTGGGAGGCCAGTGACAGCCCCGAGGATAGTTCAACTTTGAGTCTGATTGAGAGAGTGAGAAGGGAAGACAGTGCAGAGGACAGATACAGATGTACCAGGAGGAAGTAGTCAGTCCCACCAAGAATCCTGGCTCTTATCCCTTTGAGTTTTGGGGAGTAAAATGAGCCATGGGGTAGGAGAACCATACTAGAGGAGCGAGAGGGTAGCAGCTAAGGGGATACACACCCCTATTAATCACAAAGGAAATTATAGAGTAGGTAGTAATTGCAGGAAGAAAGCAAAAAAGAAAGACAGGAAATATGCCCTGCTAGAAGTCAGCACCCTGGGAAAAGCCTTATTTATCTCCTTACTAGTTACAGCTCTAGAAATAAGAGAAATGGAAGGTCCTTTCAATGTGAAGGTTGAACTAGCTGACCTGCTAAAGTCCCTCCCAGCCCTAAAATGTATAATCCAAGTGTGTCCTACTAGATATCAGCAACCAGGGGAAAGCTCCACTTACCTCCTTGCTAGGCTCAGGCAGCTAGGTAGTGCAAGTAGATAGAATGCTACGCCTGGAATCAGGAAGATGAATCTTCCTGAGTTCAAATCTGGCCTCAGATACTTATTAGCTATGTGACCCTGGGCAAGTCACTTAACCCTGTTGGCCTCAGTTTCCTCATTTGTCAAACAAGCTGGAAAAGGAAATAGCAAACTACTCCAGTATCTCTGCCATGAAAACCCCAGAAGAGGTTATAAAGAGTCAGATACAACAGAAAAACAACTGAATAACATGTACCAGGCACCATGCTAAATGCTGGAGGTACAATGAAAAGCAAAAATACTCCCTGCCCTCAAGGAGCTCACATTCTTTTTTTTTTTTTTAAATATTGTCTGTAGTCCTTTCCTTTATTTATTTATTTATTTGTTTCTTAGCTTAAACTTTTTTATTTAATTAATTAATTTTGACCATTTTCCCATGGTTATAGGATTTATGTTCTATCCCTCTCCTCCTCCCACGCCCTCCCATAGCCGATGCAAAATTTCACTGGGTTTTACATGTGTCATGATCAAGACCCATTTCCATATTATTGATATTTGCACTAGGGTGCTCATTGTGAGCCAATATCCCTAATTATATTCCCCATCCACCCATGTGATCAGACAGTTGTTTTTCTTCTGTGTTTCTACTCCCACAGTTCTTCCAACTATGGATAGCATTCTTTCTCATAGGTCCCTCATAGTTGTTCTGGATCATTACATTATTGCTAGTAGAGAAATCCATTATATTCGATTTTACCACAGTGTATCAGTCTCTGTGTATAATGTTCTCCTGGTTCTATGCATCCTGGAGGTTGTTCCAGTTCACATGGAATTCCTCCAGTTCATTATACCTTTGAGTACCAGCATATAACACAATTTGTTCAGCCATTCCCCAATTGAAGGGTATACCCTCATTTTCCAGTTTTTTGCCACCACAAAAAGCGCAGCTATAAATATTTTTGTACAAGTCTGTTTATCTATGATCTCTTGGGTGTACAAATTCAGCAATGGTATGGCTGGATCAAAGGGCAGGCAGTCTTTTAGAGCTCTTTGGGCATAGTTTCAAATTGCCATCCAGAATGGTTGGATCAGTTCACAACTCTACCAGCAATGCATTAAAGTCCCAATTTTGCCACATCTCCAAGGAGCTCACATTCTAACAGTGAGACAATATGAAAAAAACTATTTAGCTACCTGATATATACAGAGTCAATGTGAGGTAATTTCAGAGGAAAAGTATCAGCTGTAGAGAAGAGGGAACTCAAAAAAGTCTCAGACAGAAGTGGGATTTTGAGCTGAGTCTGGAAGTAAACCAGGGGAAACATTAGGCAGAGGGAAGGAGGGAGAGCATTCTAGGCACAACTAGCCAAAGAAAAGGCATAGACTTCGGAGGGGTGCACAGCCTGGTATTGCTGGAGTATAGGGGTATATACTTGGAAGAGAGTAAAATAGAAGACTGGAAATATAAAAAGAGTAAGATTGTAAAAGGGTTTTTAATTCTAAATTGAGCCTATTAAAGTTGATTGTGGGAGTAACAGGGAGCCACTGGAGTTGAATGAGTAGGGGTGAGGGAAGGGTAGTGATATGGTCAGATTTATGCTTCAGTATGGTTCCTTAGTGGAAACTGGAGTGGAGTGAAGAAAGAGTAGAGGCAGAGGACACTACTGAGAAGGCTATTGCCATAGTCCAGGCTGTGGTTCTTAAAATGTGGTTCTGGGGGTTCTGGAGACTTTTTCAGGATCCACAGGGCCAAAGCTGTTTTTATTATAAGACATTATTTACCTATTAAAATACTCCTCCCTTTCCCAACTACCTTATTTATTTGAGGCCAGATTTTCTTCATAGATGTCAAATAAACACATTCAATAGATTAAATGTGAGCTTTCTTATGTTAAGCTAAGAATTAAAGAGATTTTTGAAAATATATAAAACAATGTCACATCACTTTTTTTGTTTTTGGAAAATATAGTTATTTTCATTAAATTGTTATTTATACTAAGTTTGAAATGGCTTATTATCTTTAGTTTAATGAATTTGTAAATATTTTAAAATTTGATCAGTTTTAATTTCTCATAAACAAAAGCTTTTTAGAATTCTTAATACTTTTTAAGAGTCTAAAGGGGGCCTGAGACCAAAAGTTAGGGAATGGATTATCTAGGTATTCAATGATGATAGCCTACACCAGAGTGGTGGTCATGGATCTGGAAATCAGAGGATGTATATGAGTGTTGCTGTTAAGGTAGAAATGACAAGATTTGCCAACAAATTGCATTCATTGAGTGAAATCAAGAGAAGAGTCCTAGGGAGTTGATAGTAGTAATAAGGAAAGTGGGTTTATGGGTAGGATGGCCAGCTGACATGGTCTTTCTAGAAAAGGGTTACAGGGTGTAGGCAGGCAGATGACAAGATGGGAGGATAGCTGTATATTGTATGAAGGTGAAGCATATAGTCTGAGACTTGGAGTCCATGAGATGATAGCTTGACTGCCCAAATGAGCTAGGTTTCACTCATTGAGTCACCCCAATCAAAATAACTGAGCCCTAAGACAGAAGTTTCAAAGACAAATTAATTAACTTCCCCAGGACCTGTGACATGGTTTGGCAGGAAGAACACTGGATTTGGAGTTATTTTAAATGTCAGCTCTATGACTAGCTACATACATGACTCTGGGCAAGTTATTAACCTCTTTGGGCCTTAGTTTCTTCACCTGTAAGATAATTCCTTATCTTTTGCCATAGATTAAGGGATCTAAGGATTCTCATTTATTGTTGTAGTTCAATAATATCCAACTCTTTGTGACCCCATTTGGGATTTTCTTGACAAAGATACTAGAGTAGTTTGCCATTTCCTTCTCCTGCTCATTTTATAGATGAGGAAACTAAGGCCAAAGGGATTAAATGACTTGCCCTGGGATACACAGCTAGAAATTATCTGAGACCAGATTTGAACTCAGGAAGAGGAGTCTTCCTAGCTCCAGACCTGGCAATCTATCCACTGCACCACCTAGCTGCCCCCAAATACAACAGATTCATATGCACTTTCCTAAGTTAATATGCAGCCTGTAGGCATCTGTTTCTATTTAAATTCAACACCATTGGTCCAATTTATCATCTACATTTTACAGATGAGGCCTCTCTGCGACCCAAAGAGATTGGGACTTGCTTAAGGTCATATCCTACTTAATCATATTTAAATAGTTCATCTAAGGTCTTGCCCAATTCTAAATCCTGCCATCTCTTACAATATATCACTAAGAGTTAAATAGTCTTTTGTAGAATTGAAGTGTTGTTGGAGCTCAGAAGAGGAGGATATCAGGGAGGCCTGGAATAATCAAGGAAGTCTTGAAGGGACTTGAACCAGGTCTTGAAGGTTGAGAAGGGAGAGAATCTTGTAAAGGAATGAGACAGCAGGAACAAAGGTTACAAGGACAGTCCGGCTCACTCTGAAACAAATACATTCCTGTCTTGTTATGCTTTCTAGCTGAAATATGGATAAAAGTTTGAACGGTTGCCAGCCCTGAAGTCCTTCAGGAAAAGTATGTGAAAGATATTCCCCTGTCACTGACCTTCCACCCAGGGCTGGTTAAGGCCAAATTGAAAACTATGCAAATTGATAGTGAAGAGAGGCAATGGAGTGGGTGGCCCTCTTCTTATAATCTCCCTTTGCCAATCCTCCCTTTCCACAGGCTTCCTTCGCCAGGGACCCAGAATGTTTCCTGCCGAAAGGCAGTGTTCATTAAGCAGACATTAATGGGACACATTAATCTCTCAGTTGGGTGTGATAACTTCCAGCCTGATTTATATGCTAATTGCAGTCTGAATAAGGGGGAAAAAATGAGAGAAAGGGCATGTGGAGAGAGTGGGGGGGTGGAGAGGTGGACAGTAATTCAGATTTTTCAGACGGAAACCAGAGGGAAGTTCCCAACTCAAGTCCCCAGGACTTGGTGAGAGGGACAGAATTTGCCCCCTGAGCACTATGTGAAGTTAAAGGGAGTTTGTTTCCAAATGCGTTGTTTGTCTTTTCTCTAATTCGCCTCTCCCCACTTCTGTTCCCACCTCTAGGCCCCTGATGCTCTCAGGTGCTCTGGGAAAAAAAAAAATAATCAGATTCACACTGAGGTTTTAATGAACTCATAATGTATTATCCCTTCTAGAGGGATTTATCTTATAAAAGAGGGCCCCAAGGAGAGAAAACAGCAAAATGGTACAGGGAAAAGAATTGATTGACATCTTAGTTTCAACACTTACTAGCTACAGGACCCTGGATGAAGGAATTTATATCTCTGAGACTCAGTTTTCTCATCTGTAAAATTGGGATGATCCCTATTTACTTTGCAAGGTTGTTGTGGGAGAAATGCTTCTTAAACCTTAATGTGTTTTGTCAATACAATTTGTTGTTATTGACATCATTTCAATATTAGCCCAAAGGAATATTTTTCTTCTTGCCCAGACCTGTGATTTCATGAGAGGGGAAACTTCCCAGGAGGCAAATTCCCTCTACCAATACAGATAGGCAATTGGTCTGCAACTTAAAAATTCTTAGAGCCTTGCTTGTAGGCACAGAGAAGCTGGGAGTTCTCCAGGGTCACATTGACTTGAACCCAGGTCCTCCTGACTTTTAAAACCAGGTATCTCTCCTCTGTACCACTTTACCTCTCAGAATAAATCACTAAGGGTGAAATTTCAGGCACAAAGAAGGCAGGCTTTTTTTTTTTTGGCTGGAAAGTCTGGCTTGATGACTTTTTGTCGCCCCCACAATTCTTTCCACACAGTTAAATGCCTACTTTACCCATGGATAAAGTCAACCTTGGAGGAAAGCCGTGTTTGGGAAAATTTATTTCAACAACTTGAGAAGGGTTCCAGAACTAGGAAATCTGTGAATTCTGAGTAGTATGTAATTCCTAAATTGAAAATTTTGGTGGGGGGGAATGTGGAGATAGAGAAGGACCCTACATTTAATCAGACTCAGCAGAGTCATGGTGTGATAGAAAAGGTATTAAAACCAGATCCAGCCCTGTCACTGACTAACAGTATGACCTTCAGCAGGAAATTTCCCATCTCTCACCTACAAAATAAGGGGCTTGGAACAAATTTCTAACTGGAGATCTCTGAAATCCCTTTCAGTTCTAGTATTCTATGTTCATATTTGTTTCAATCTACCAAATCTTTCTTTTCTTTCTTTCTTTCCTCCTTTCCTCTTTCCTTCCCTCCCTCCTTTCTTTCTTCCTTCCTTCCTTCTTTCCTTCCTTCTCTTCTTCCTTTCTTTCTTCCTTTCTCTCTTCTTTCCTTACTTTCTGTCTTAGAATCAATACTTTATATTGGTTCTAAGGCAGAAAAGCAGTAAGGGCTAGGCCATAGGGGTTAAGTGACTTGCCCAGAATCACACAGCTGGGAAATGTCTGAGGTCAAATTTGAACCTAGGACCTCCCATCTCTAGGACTCTCAATCCACTGAACCACCTAGCTGCTCCCTTCCAAATGTTTCTGAAGTCCCTACAGTGTTTAAGAAGAGCATTGGCTGAAATAAAAACTAAGTATATAACAAAATGATACAAGAATATGTATATGAGGGGTATGAAGTGCTACATCAGAGAAGAATAGTCATAGCTAATGAAGGGGATGAGGGATGTCTTTGTGGAGGGGGTGGCATTTGAGGTAAATATAAAGGATGGTTAAGAATTCAACAGATTTGAGGAGAGGTGAAAGGGAACAGCCTGAGTGAAAGTATGGAGGTGGGAGATCAGGTATATGCAAAGTAAGACTTGTAGTCCAGTTTTGTTGTGATATGTACAGGGTAGTAATATCAAATAAGATCCAAAAAAGTGGGGTGGCTCTAGATTGTGGAAAGCCTTGAATGACAAGCTAAGGAATTTGGACTGCTTGCTGGCACTTGGGAGATATTTAAGGGTTTTGAGTGGAGGAGTGCATGACCAGATATATGTATGAGAAGTGAGAAGACAGATCCTAGCAGCATGTGAAGAATGGTTTGAAGTAGAAGAACCAAAAGGTTGAAAGGCCTATTAAAAGGGCAATGTGATGGACCAAATGGCAATGAAGGCCCCTATGTTACAGAGACATAATAACAGAATGTGGCAGTCAATTCTATATGAGAGAAGAGAAGAGAATCTGGATATCAGATAATGAACTTGGGGGACCTCACAGATGGCAGTGCCATACTCAGAGTGAAATGAAAGGAGCATGTTTAAGGGGAAAGATCATCAACTAGCTTGAGATGTGGTGACGGTAATAAGATCATGGAGTTGTGAAGATCAATGAGTTAACATATGTAAATTGCCTTGCAAACCTTAAAGCACTATAAAAATGGTAGTTGTTTATTATTATTATTATTATTCCTCTAAATCCTCAGATCTTTTTTAGACAAAATGCTATCTCGTCATACCTTCTTCATCTAGTAATTGTGAAGTTGATTTTTGGAACCTAAATGAATGAATGACTCTCTTTACTCCTGTGTAATTTCATCTCATTTGGTACTTGCCCACTGTTCTCATTTAAGACTTTTTTCATTCTTTCCTCCACTAGAATGTCATTCAACATTCTAGTTATTTCTCCAGCTATTGTGTCATATGTTTCTTTAATGAGCATGCCATCCTTGCCCTTATCATTGATAAAAATCATAGTTAGTACAAGGCCCAGCACAAGTCCCCACATAGGAGGATTTCTACTATTTTCAAGGAAGAAAAAGGACTAAGGGCAGAGGAGGATCCCTTCTAGTTTGATCATTTTTTGGTACCATGGTCCACCTTCTTCTTCCCTTCCCCCATGTGCTTTTACAAAACCAAAAACACAAAGAAATTCATCTGAAATAATATAAGGACAACAAACAGAGTTTGCCCAGAGTTATATAGCTAGTAAGTATCTGAGCTCAGATTTGAACTCAAGAAAATGAGTCTTCCTGACTCATTTGGTTTTGTTTTGGGTTTTTTTCCTGACTCATTTTGAGCCAGCAATCAAAGAACAGTGCAGCTCTTCATCTGGATGTGACTGAAAGGACTGAACAACAACAAGATTGCATACCTTAGGAGATGCTTTTTGCTTTATTGCTATTCTCTTGTCACGAGGGAGGGTTTAATCTGGAGGAAGGAGAGGAGGTTTTTCTTCCTAGAAATTCCTGCAATGTAAAGACAAAGTTCATTAATAAAACATTTATTTTTTAAGTCAAAAATGAATTCATTTGGAGGGGGCAGCTGGGTAGCTCAGTGGAGTGAGAGTCAGGCCTAGAGACAGGAGGTCCTAGGTTCAAACCCAGCCTCAGCCACTTCCCAGCTGTGTGACCCTGGGCAAGTCACTTGACCCCCATTGCCCACCCTTACCAATCTTCCACCTATGAGACAATACACCAAAGTACAAGGGTTAAAAAAAATGAATTCATTTGGGCCAGAAACTAAAGTGGAGTCACTATTAGGTGATAAACATCTCCAAAATAAGAGATTAGGAGATGCTCAATGAGATGCTGAATCCTATTAAAAGGACAGTCCCTTTTCTAAGACAAAACCCTCCACATTTTGGTATTGATATTGTTCAGTCCTGTCCAACACTTTATGACCCCTTTTGAGGTTTTCTTGGCAAGGATATTGGAATGGTTGCCATTAGGCAAACAAGGTTAAAGTGACTTGCCTCAGATCACACAGCTAGTAATTGTCCAAGGTCAGATTTGAACTCGTGAAGATGAGTCTCCCTGATTCGAAGCCCAGTGCCCTATTCACTCTGCCACCTAGCTGCCCAACACATCTGGTATTACCAGAAGCTAATTATAGTTTGTTGGTATGTGACTACATACCTAGTGATTATATGTAGATAGCTCTACCCCTCATAATTCTTGGTACACTGGCCCCACTCATTTAGCAAGTTTGTATTCTGGGAAGATGTGTTTTTCTCAGCTAAGACTAGAACTGCCAGAAATTATGGTCATTTCTTTATGTTGCAGAGTTAAGAACACTCTTCCAGTGGTTCTAGCCCTGGGTTTAATTGCTGTACAGAGAGAACACACATTTCTAATCGGTCCAAACAGTTCGGCTCGCTGATACAGCAAATGCAGCCAGCCCAGCTGTCACATCTCATCAGCCATACTGGGCTGGACATGACACTCATTTACTTCTCTACGAGAACTGACTCTTTCTGGAACAGGTTGGACTCTCCAGTTCTCCCACAGCAGAGCCAGGTAGAGCTTATAGCTGGTGAGGAGAGAGCAAAAGGCCAGGGTGTCTGGGAAGTGATTTGAGTTAGCTTTGGCTCTGTTTGTTCCGCCCCTCCAGGACATGAACTCAATTTGACTTTGGGTTCTCAGCTTGTCTGTGACCACAGCTGCTCTCAGAGAAACTGAAGAGCCTGCCTATGTTCAGCTGAAACCATCCTTTTTAAAACTTCTTCCTGCTGTTTTCTCAAGGGCCCGAATTTATTGGGGAGCAGGAAGGGAGAGAAGAAAAATAGATTGTTTGTTTGACTTTTGTCTGGTCTTGCTACCTCTGGGTCCCAAAGACATCAAGGCCAAAATCTAAGGGAGTTGGCTTTAGTGATTATAAAACTCAACCTTTCCCCAGGAGCAAAATGATAAAGTGATGGAGACATCACTGAACTTACATACTCTTGACTTCAGAAGGGGAAGTGGTCATCAGACGTAGAGACAGGGGAGATGGGTTTGAATCTCTTGTCCTGCTCTTTACACAGTGTCACTATGAGCAAATCATTTCAGTTCTCTGGGACTCTGTTTCCCCATCTGTAAAATGAGGTGGTTTGACTAACTGGTCTCTAAGGTCCCTTCCAACTCTAAATCCTGTGATCCAAAATGGTCTTCAGCTTCCTCAGCCATCAAATTATGAGGGAACACTCTTCCAGTGGTTCTAGCCCTGGGTTTAATTGCTGTACAGAGAGAACACACATTTCTAATCGGTCCAAACAGTTCGGCTCGCTGATACAGCGAGGTCTAAGGGTCCCCCAGGTGTGGGACTTTGGGTAAGGCCCTTAACCTTCTCTGAGTATCTGTTTCTTCACCTGTAAAATGGAGCCAATCATACTTTTGTTAACCTAACTCACAGAGCTGCTATGAAGAAAATTCTTTCTTAAATGTTAAAACACCATGTAGTTGCAAATTCTTCTTCTTATTGTTAGGGCAACCTGCTATTTGAAAGCTCATCAGATCATAGATTTGGAGGCAGGAGAAGATATATGTCCTATTGCCTTCTTCCTTTTCTCCTTGGCAGGCATCCCTGGAGTTTGTGAAGAGTGGCGACTATGCCCTTGAGAGGATGGGAGTGACCTACCCTGCCCAAGCTCATGTGAAGTCTCCATTCGATCCAGACAACAAGAGAGTGAAGGGAATATACTAGCTCCAGAAGTCTCTGGTGTTGGCTGCCTGGGAAGCGGAAGTACCAGGGACTGATGAGAGGAAGATGGGAACAAACCAGCAATCATTCCTAATGAGTCAAGGACCAAGCTCCCCCAACAGCTGACTTCTACACATTCCGTGCCTCTCCTTATCTGAGCCCTGGAAGTGCCCCTGGGTCCCCCTGCTGTTCTCAGAATGAAGCCCAGTCTATTGAAGCAGCTGCTTTCTGGTCATATCATAGAGGAAACTTTCAAACTTAGAATTAGAATAGCAGGAAGTACTAATTCCTCAGATACCAAAATTCCTCAAAAACGTAGCAAAAAATAACAAAAAATTTCAAAATATCCTCAAATGATGTTTTCCAATTGGCCCCCATTCAAAAAGTTTGTTCCACCAGCCATGCTAACCTTTTTTAGGGGTGGGACTATTCCTTATATCCTTCAGAGGGACCTAAGATGGTGTGGGTCCCATGGAAGACATTTAGTAAATACTTTAAAAACTTGAACTGAAGTGAATCAATGAATCTAAAACGGGAACAAAGTCAGGGTTCAGAGACCACCGACCCGCTCCCAGGGAAAACTCAGGGGAGATTAAAGCAAGGCCTTGTTCTGTGTGCCAAAGGCCCAGTTCCTTGAGAGCTCACAGCTCTTCTAAGTATGATTCTGTTTTACAATTGAACAGACTCAGAAAACAAGCTCTCTCAGTTAGAGGACTGTGCTTCTCCAAAAGATTTTCATTTACCATGGGACCAGTTGTTCTTTGGCAGCCTTCTAGAAGGTTTCTGCTTAATGGAATTTTCCTTCATATTTTATATTCTCTATCATTTCAACAAAATTCGTTTTATGTCTATGTCTTGTCTTCAAGCTTGATCTGAAGACCCTTGAGGGAAGGTTCAAATTATGTGTTTGTATCAGTCACTCTTAGGAGGTAGGCAGCAGAGTGCAGATAACAATACACATTCAATAAATATTTGTCAGAATGTGACAATAATATCTATGTATTTCATTTCTTAACCTTTTCATTTAATTCATTTCAGTCAGTCATTTCTTGCTAGGGTATAGGGATATGGTTGGGATAATTTACACAATAATAGGAATAAACCTGTCTCCAGTTAGGTGATTATCTTTTCTCTGGGGGAGACACAGGGAACTGTGTCATCATCCTTGAATGTATGAGGAACTGGTTTTGTCAAAATACGTATGAAGCAATGACGGGAAATTTGACTCTTGCTTTTTCTGATTCATGTGGGGACTAGAACTACAGCTTGAGTCAGTAAACATTTATTAAGTGTCTACTATATGCCAGGTTCTGTGCTATAAATACAGAGGAAATAAAAAGAGACATAAGATAGTCCCTGCCCTAAAGGAGCTCCTAATCTAATGGGGGAGACAACAAGCAAATAAATATGTACAAACAAGCTATATGCAGGATTGATGGAAAATAATCAGCAGAAGGAAGGTATTAGAACTAAGAGGGGCTGGGAAAGGTTTCTTGTAGAGGATAAGATTTTAGTTGGGACTTGATGGAATCCATGGAAGTCAGAAAGTAGAGATGAGGAAGGAAAGAATTCCTGGCAAGGGAGACAGCCCCAGAAAATGGCTAGAGCTGAGAGATGATGGATCTTGTTCATGGAACAGCATGGAGGCCTATCACTGGATCAAAAAATACAAGGCAGATGACTCAGTAGATTGAGAATCAAGCCCAGAGAGGGAAGATCCTGGGTTCAAACGTGGCCTCAGACACTTCCTAGCTTCGTGACCCTGAGTAAGTCACTTAATCCCCATTGTCTAGCCCTTATGGTTCTTCTGCCTTAGAACTAATGCACAGTATTGATTCTAAGAGAGAAGATAAGAATTTTAGAAGAAAAAAAAAAGTACAAGAATATTAAAAGTGGAATGTGGGTGGGGAAGGGGGAATTAGATTATAAAATGGATTTTTGTATTTTATCCTGGAGGCAATAGGGAGCCAATGGAGTTTATTGAATAGGAAATACCTTGGGAATCTCGGTATGACACGGTGAGACCTGAACTTCAGGAAAAACATTTTGGTGACTGAATGGAGAATGGATTAGAAAGGAGGGAGACTTGAAGCAGGCAGACCCACTAGCAGACTGTTGTAAAAGTTGTAAAAATATGAGGTCTGTATGAGAGTGGTAGCATTAGGAAAAGAAAAGGGAATACATTCAAGAAATGTTGCAAAGGTGGAATTGACAGACCTTGGCCCCAGATAGGTTATGGCAGGGGAATGTGGGGAAGACGAGAAATAATGAGGAGTTCAGGGTGACACCTAGGGTTTTGAGCCTTAGGGCCTGGGAGGATAATGTTGTCCTTGACTGTTACAACAACAAAAAGAATGGGACATTTTCTGTTTGTTTTTTACTTGGGGAGAGGAGAAAAAGGAGGATCAAAGAAGGGATAGAACTTTTGCATGGGGTAGATGAGATGACTACAATACCTGACCAAAGAGGGAAAGCAAAGATGTTAAATTGAAATGTTTCTTCTGCCTTTTCTGCAGAGAAGGATACTTGTATCAAAGATGACAAAGCAAAAATGAAAAATGGTGGTAGAAAGTGAAATGGATAAATTCAAGCCACCTGACCTCAGGGGACTGAAAAGGCCCTCAGAGATGGAAAGGACTGGGAAACGTGGCAATTGATTATCTGTCAATGATGCATGAAAAATGGAAAACAGGAGAGGTATCATGAGATTGGAGGGCAAATGCTATCTCACTTTTCAGAAAGGAAAAGTGAACAAAGTTAGTAAACTAGAGGCCAGTGAATTCTACTTCAGCTCCTGGAAAAACTCTGAAATGGATTCATGAACTTCTAAATAAGATGATTACAAAGAGCCAGTGTGGTTTCATAAAGAACAGGTCATGTTAGGCTAAGCTCATTTCAGTTTTTGTATTATTAAATTAAATTTATATTAAATTTTGGATTGTTAAAAGCAAATTTTAAAAGGATTATTTTTTAAATAGTAGATGACAGAGATGCTATGGATGTAGCTTACTCAAACTTTATCAAAAGCTTTTGATACTTATCTTTCCTTTTCTAAAACAAATTTTCATCAATATCTTTTGCTTTTATATCACCTAAATTTTTCCCAGTAGTCTTTCCTGTACCCCTCCCAGAAAATCATATCATTGAACAAAGACTATTTTTAAAGAAAAGAGGAAGAGAAAATACAAATAGCAAAACTAAATGATATATTCAAAAAGTTGAAAACTTATCTTACTTCTGCAGGGAAAGACACAACAGGAATAAAAAACATTTTTTAATAATGACTTTAAAGGGTAAGGGCAGTAGAGAGAGGCCACCCTAATCTAGTTATCTAAGGACAAACTCAGGAACTGGGAGTTGGGTCAGGATCTACACTATTTTAACCCAAATGACTTAACTAAACTAAGGGTCTAAACTAAACTAAATCTTTAACTAGAATAAGAGAGGGCTGGAGAGGTGGGATTCTCACTACACTTCTCCATGGTGCTCCAAGATGCCACAAATGTCACAGGAAACCAGGATCAAATTTTATCCACAGCCAGTTAATCCTCAAAAGCTCTAGGGAGTAAGGGAGATAAATCTGCTGTCCACCAACAGATATCTAAGACCTTTCTCTACCTAGGCCACAATAGTTGATTGAAGTATCTTCTTCTCAGCGATATCCCACTCTTGGGATAGCTCCTTGGATATTTGGCAAAGCTGGACCACACAGCCCAAACCTCCTTCCTTCAGCTTGGCCAAACCACACTCTTCAAACCCTGGCTTCATTCCATTATGGAATGTCCATGAAGTCCAAGATTTCTTCAAGCTGTCATCTATACTCTTCCTCATAACAGGCCAGATGTGAAACCAGGACCTCTTGTCTCCAGGCTTGGCTCTCTATCCCGAGTCACTTAGCTGCCCTCTCACATCTCTTTTTTTTTGGGGGGGGGAGGGGTCATGCTTGTTCTTTGTAATTTTGCAATGCTCATTTTTAACGGTTTCATGGAAACCATATTTATATTGTGGCCATTGTGCATATTGTTTTCTTGGCTCTGCCTACTTCATTTTTCATCAGTTCATATAAGTCTTCCCATGCTTCTCTATTTTTTATCATATTCACTCTTGCTTATAGCACAGTAATTTCATTATATTCACACTATTCTTGTATGGATATGGAGAAATGTGGGTTAAAAGTTAAAACAGACTATAGTACCAGACCTAGAGTCTAAAGGACCTGGGTTCAAATCTGGCCTCAGCCACGTCCAAGATGTGTGACCCTGGACAAGTCACTTAATCCCAATTGTTTGGCTCTTAGTGCTCTTCTGTCTTGGAATGGAAACTTAGTATGGATTCTAAAACAGAAGGTAAAAGTTTTAAAAAATAAGTGAAAGGGGGGCAGCTGGGTAGCTCAGTGGATTGAGAGTCAGGCCTAGAGACAGGAGGTCCTAGGTTCAAACCCGGTCTCGGCCACTTCCCAGCTGTGTGACCCTGGGCAAGTCACTTGACCCCCATTGCCCACCCTTACCAATCTTCCACCTATGAGACAATACACCGAAGTACAAGGGTTTAAAAAAAAATAAGTGAAAAAAGATCTGGTTGTATGACTAGATTCAAAGAATGATTGTTAATTGTTCCATGTCAACATTACAGTGGAGTAGTTGTTTACTCCTGCTGTTTAACATTTTTCTCAGTGATTTGGATAGATAGCACACTCAGCACATTTGCAGATGGTGCAAAGCTGGGAGTGAGAATTGATCAATAAATCATTTATTAAGTACTAAATGTAAGTTATACCCTGTGGTAAGGACTGGGAAAACAGAGAAAAACAAAGATCCCTGCTATATTCTCATGAGAGCAAGCTCATATTCTAAAAAGACGTGAACAACTATGTTTATACTAAAATATCATATACAGAGCAGATAGAAGGTAAGCTGAAAATCAAGACATGAGAAGTGGAGTGCAGGGGAGACTGGAAAATGTCTCTTTTAGAAAGTGAGATTTAAGAGCAGCTGGGTGGCTCAGTGGATCAGTCAGGCTTAGAGACAGGAGGTCCTGTGTTCAAATTTGACCTCAGACACTTCCTAACTATATGACTCTAGGCAAGTCATTTAGCCCCAGTTGCCTAGCCCCTACCACTCTTCTGCCTTGGAACCAAGACTTAGTGTCAATTCTAAGAAAAGGTAAGAAGTTTTATAAAGTGAAATTTAAGTTTACATGAAGGAAACAGAGAGACCATAACTAAAGAATTTGACAGGTGAGAGCACTGGGCTGAATCTAGTTAAAATTAAAGTCAAAAGGAAAAAAAAAAGTAAAGTCTTACCTTGTGTATAAAAATCACCTTCATAAAGATAAGATGAAGGGAGCACAGTTAAGAGGAGTAATTTTCAGTAAACAAAAAGATTTGGGGCTTGTTAAAGCCTACAAGCTCCGTATGAGTCAGCAATATGATATGGCAGCCTTGGGATAAATGAGGATAGAAATGAGAATTCCAGGAATAGAGAGGTGATCGCTCCACTACACTCTGCCCCCTTCAAACCTCCTCTCAAATGTTGTGTTCAGTCCTAGGTGTCACAATATAAAAGGGAGAGTGATAAGCTGGAGGGTATCCAAAGGAGAGCAACCAGGATGATGAAGGGCCTTAAGCCCATGTCATAGAAAGACAGGTGGAAAGAAGTGAGCATGTTGAGTTTGAAGAAGAGAAGACTCAGGATAGGAAAGGATGGATATCTTCAAGTCTTTGAAGGGCTGTCAAGTGGAGGAGGGATTAGACAGGTTCTTTCAGCATGGGAGTAGAGAAACTAGAGTAATGAGAAGAAACTGGGAAGCCATCATTTTAGGCCTAAAGTCAGAAGGAAATTCTAACAATTAGAGTTGTCCAAAAGTGGAAGCAACTATCTTAAATTCCCACCGCCACGGAGGTCTGTAATCAGACCTGAAATATTAGTTTTGTTGTTGTAGGGGATTCTTTTCTTACATTGTTTGGACTGGATGGCTCAATTTCTGTGTTTTCTTAAGGACCATGACACTACTACCCCCTTCATGTGGGCCATTCTGCTGTTTTCATGAATGCACTGTAAAAAGAACTCTTTGAGCTGCTTTATTGTGGTATGGTGGTAACCCTGAGCTCTCTCTCCACCCCCCCCTCACTATTTCTCTCTCTCTCTCTCTCTCTCTGTCTCTCTCCCTCTCTTTCTCTCTCTTTCTCTCTCTTTCTCTCTCTCACCCTCTCTCTGTGTCTCTCTGCCTCTGTCTCTCTCCTTACTTCCTTTCTTAGAATTGATAGTATTGGTTTCAAGGCAGAAGACCTGTAAGGACTAGACAACTGGGGACAAGTGACTTGCCCATGGTCACACAGCTAGGAAATATCCAAGGCCAGCTTTGAAGCCAGGACCTCCTGTCTCTAGGCTTGGCTCTCAAATATCAGATAGTATGGACTATTAGTGTGGTGGCTAGAGAACTAGAGTCAGGAAGTCCCGAATTCAAGTCCAGCCTCTGGTATATAGTGACTGAGCAGCCCAGGATAAGTCACCAAATTCTCAGTTTGCAAGGCAATTCTCCAAGACTATAAATTGCTGAGAAAGCACAGATCAACATAGGTAGATAAAGTATCCTCATCAGAAGTTCCTGGGAGTGGCAAGGTGGCTCAGTAGATAGAGAGCCAGGGCCAGAGATGGGAGGTCCTGGGTTCAAATTTGACCACACATACTTCCTAACTGTTTGACCCTGAGCAAGTCACTTAACCCCCATTGCCTAGCCCTTACCACTCTTCTGCTTTGGAACCAATACACAGTATTGTTTCTAAGACAGAGGTAAAGGGTTTAAAAAAAAGTTCCTTATACCAATAGGTACAGTGGCATTTGTTTAAAAATAAAAAAAAAAAAACACAGAGGGCAGCTGGGTAGCTCAGTGGATTGAGAGCCAGGCCTAGAGACTGGAGGTCCTCATTCAAACATGGTGTCAGACACTTCTCAGCTGTGTGACCCTGGGCAAGTCACTTAACCCCCATTGCCTAGCCCTTACCACTCTTCTGCCTTGGAGCCAATACACAATATTGACTCCAAGATGGAAGGTAAGGGTTTAAAAAAAATACAAAAAATTTTTTCCTTCCATTTTAGAATCAATACTGGGTATTGGTTGTAAGGTAGAAGAGCAGTAAAGGCTAGGCAATAGGGATAAAGTTGCCCAGGGTCACTCCATCCATTTTTATTTCTAGGAAAAAGAAATTTCCCTGAGCCCCTCTGATAACCCAAGCAATGCTTACCAGGTCCAGTTTTTCAAAAATTTTTGGCAATTTTATTGGATTTACTCTTCAATGAAAACAAGAAGGAAGGAAATACACATTTATTAAATGACTTGGGCTAAGAGCTTTACAAATATTACCTCATTTAGTCCTCCTAATAATCCTGGGTAATAAATATTATTATTATCTATTTTAAAATTGAAGAATCCAAGGCAGGCAGAAGTTAAATGATGTGCCCAAAATCATATAGCTAATAAGTGTCTGAGGTTATATTCGAACTCGGGTTTTCCTGACTCTAGGCCAAGAGCTATATAGCTGCCTCTATATGGTAGTCATGCAGGTCAATTTGTTTCCATTTTAGTCAGACAACAGTTTCCTTGAGTTTATTCTCTTTTGTCCTGCTCAAGTGTCTGATGGGAGGATACCCCTGGAGCTTTCCTAAATGCTGGGCCAAGACATCCCTTTTTAGCCCTTCCACAGATTCCCACAGGACACCTGGGAAGCCTCTTCACTAAATTAATTGAAGCCAAGCCAATGCAACAGGTGTCTGCTAATCTACTCCAGTCCATTGGGCACAAGAGACCACAGCTGTGCCACCTCCTTCAGTGATGCCAACACAAAGCCTTCTAGAAGTGAGCCTGGAGCCTGGTTGGAGCCAATGTGATGGGAGGAGGGGCTGCCCCTCTTCTGAAAAACACCCCCCCACACTAATCCAAAAGCTTCTCCCTTTCTCAACCACTGCAGCCCCCAACTAATCCCCACGTCAGCTCTCTGCACTTCCTGGCTGTTATAAATAATGCCTGCCATATCTAGGCAGAGGAATTTGTAATATCAAAGCTGCCATGGACCTAATTAAACAAATCACATTGCTGTGGCCTTCCCTTAATATATGAGTAAGAGTCCAGCCAAAATGAAGAGCCAGGCTGCTAGATAATTAACAGAGAGACCAGACAGTAGACATAAAGCCTATCGATTGTGCATCCATTCCTGCCCACTCTCAATCATTGAGATTCCATTTCTCTCCCCTAATGTTGGGTCCCTTTGAAGTAGCCTGAAAGAACAGAGGAAGCACTTGGCAAATGGAAAACACCAGGAGAGTGGAACACCCAGAAAGTGATAATTCTGTGCCCTAAGGTACATATAAAAGGCATCTTATTCTGTGTCCAGCCCCCTACCTTCCCACTGATTTGATGTGGGATCTCAGGCAAGCCACTTTTGTCTCCCCACTTTCACTGTGGAAAGCAAGGTGATTTTTAAGGTTCTTGCCCACTCTAATATGCTGTGGTATGTTCCTATTGTATATGACTTGCCCAGGGTCACACTATCAGGAAGTATCTGAGGGCATATTTGAGTCCAGATCCTTGTGACTCCAGGACTAGTGCCCTATCTTATATCCTCTCCTCTATCTATCTATCTATCTATCTATCTATCTATCTATCTATCTATCTTTTAAAAACCCTTACCTTCTGTCTTAGAATCAATGCTGTGTATTGGTTCTAAGGCAGAAGAGAGGAAAGGGTTATGCAATGGGGCTTAAGGGACTTGCCCAAGGTCATCAGGACCTCTCATTTCCAGGCCTGGTACTCTATCCACTGAGTTATCTGGCTGCCCCCTGAGATATATTTTAACAAAGAGTTCTTGAAGATGCTATATTCGCCCAGAGACTGACAAACTTTTTTTAAATGTTCAGGCTATGGCAGAATGAATCATTGGTTAAGCATTTGGAAAAGATGGTCAGAGCAACAGTATAAGAAAGTGAAAAAGACATCCTATAAGGAGTCAAGAGACCTGCATTTGACTCCTAGTTTTGCTATTTACTGGTTGTGTGACTTTAGACAAGTCACAAATCACTCCACAAATCACGCCTTCAGTTCCTTATGTTTAAGATCAGGGGGTTGGATGAATTTTAAGGTCTCTTCCAGCTCAAAATTCACATGTGGGATAGTAGATAGAACATGAGCTTTGGAGTTAGAAGTACTGAGTTCCCGTGATTATAGATTTTAAACCAGAAGGGAGCTCAGAGGCCATCTAATCAAATCCCCTCATTTCAAAGAAGGTCGCGCAGGTAGTAGGCAAGATTTGAACCTGGTTCCTTTGACTCCAAGATTTATGATCCTTGAAGCATAATAAACTGCCCCCTAACACAGGCTCAAATCCCATGATTTGGGGCAAGATATTTCACTTCCTCCTGAGCAAAACGAAGGCTATTTCGAAAATCCTTTCTTCACCAAGATCCCAGGCTCTCCAAACCCTGTGTCTGCCAACTGCTCCCAGGGGAGATCCAGATGACAGGTGCTATACGGCAGATGAGAAAGAGATAGCATCAGCTCTGGGTTAGCTTTTCTTTATTGGCCACTGCAAGTCTCACTTGGCTCACTGCCTAATTTCTTTGGATTCGGCCTGATTCCCTTCAGGCCCTGCTAATTTCTGCGTCTGGCCTAATTGTCCTCCTAGGAGGAGCTCCTGTCATGCTGCTCAGCTGCCACTGGGGCTCAGTGGTTTCTGCCCAAATCTTCTTTGTCTCCCTTTCAGCTTTATTCTTAAATGCTCCCCCAAATTAAGGTTTTAAAGTGCTCTTTCTTCTGCAGTCATATAATCCTTTAAACTATGGGCTCCCTCATCCCATCCTTCTCTGAAGATGCCGGAGCACTCCCCCAGCCTCGCTAGCAGCTTAGATTCCTGGTGCCCAGCGCTTATGATGGTAATTGCCTCTCTCCACACATTTTGAAAACAGTTCTTTCTGGAATAAAGTTGGGGGCTTTTTTCCTCCAGTGGTGATTGCTTGGAATAGATTTCCTAGCAACTGCTCAGACCTAAATAACTCTACCTCTCCTTCGAAAAGAACTGGTTCCTTTTGTTTCAAAGGATAAAGGAAAAGAGAGAGGAAAATTAAAGAGGAAAAAAAATTCAAATACCCTCACTTTGTAATCATAAAGTATATTCTTGCAATCTAGCTTCCAAAACTAGGAATCATCCTGGCTTCCTCACTATGCCTCACCCCCATCCCCCATTTCCAATCTGTTGCCAAGGCCTGTTGACTTCACCTTTGTAGCGTCTCTCAAATATGCCCCCTTCTCTCCTCTGACATTGCTACCACTGGTGCGAGCCCTCATCACCTCGTGCCTGCATTAATGCCATAGTGGCTGCCATTAGTGCCAGCTGGTGAGTCTGCCTGCCTCACGTCTCTCCCCACTCCAACCCATCCTCCATTCAGGCATTAAAGGGATTTTCTTAAAGTGCAGGTCCAATCATGCCATTCCCCTACTCAGTAAAATCCAGTGGTTTCCTTTTGCCTCTAGGATCAAATACAAATTGCTCTGTTTGGCATGCAAAACCCTTCATAAACAAGTCCCCTCCTACCTTCCCAGTCTTCTTATACCTTACTTCTCAAATTATATCCTTCTAGGGGGCAGCTGGGTGGCTCAGTGGATTGAGAGCCAGGCCTAGAGATGGGAGATCCTGAGTTCAAATCTGGCCTCAGTCAGTCAAGTCACTTGACCCCCATTGCCTTGGAACCAATACACAATATTAATTCTAAGACAGAAGGCAAGGGTTTAAAAAAAATTCTATCCTTTGATCCACAGATAAGATATTCTGTCACTTGACTTCAGGCCTTTTTTCTGGTTGTCTCTCATACCTGGAACAATCTCCTTCCTCTATTCCGATTTTCTGAGCCCAAAGTTAAGTCCCAATTAAAACTCTACCTTCTACAGGAAGCCTTCTCCAAGCCCTCTTAATTCCCAGTGTCTTCCATGTGTTCATTATTTTCTATTTCTCCTGTATATATTGTTTGGGTATGTTTATGTGAATATTGTCTTCCTTATTAGATTGCAAGCTCCTGGAGGGCAAGGGCTGTCTTTTGTTTCTTTTGTGTATTTCCAGTGCTTAGCACAGTGCCTGGTTCATAGTAGAGATTTATTGATTGCTTTTCTTTTTTAACGTAGATGCCATTTATTATTTTATGGACTTGTTAGACAAGAAAATGTGGTTGGTCTCTTGGAGCCTTTGGGCTGGCCAAGATTCTATTGATTACTTTTCTATACATATTGATTGGTATGTTCTGTTCTAAAGACAATCAGCTTCCTTTCAGGGAAGGCAAGATTGTAATGAGAACCAAAGTCAGAGCCATAGAAATAGGATTATTTAAGTGACTAATGACTGAATCTCTGACCAGAAAAGACCTTTACACAGGGCTATGATGCAATTACACTTGTAGCAAGGGTATTTGCCCCATTCTTAAAGGTCTTCCTAGGCTAGAGTCCACAGACTCCCTTGGAGTGTAGTCCCCATGTCTATGTAATTCCCCTTTGAGCAGCATCGAATCTGGAGTAAGAGGATCTGGGTTCAACCCCACCCCCCATCTGTTTTTAATCTACTAAATGTGAGAATGTGGACAAGTTACTTTCTCTGGGGGTCAATATTCTTAACTGTTTAAAAAAAAAAAGAGGAAACTGAACTGGATGTTGGCCAACTCCAACTAAATCCTATAATTCTTCTTTTGGAATCCTAGATTGGAATCATGACTTTGGATTTGGGGGCCTGATCTTAAACTCTGCCTTAGACACTTAATATCTGTATAACTGACCACAGGCAAATCTGGTTCTAAACTGATTATCCTCTTATCCTAATGGAGCAACAAAAAGGTGATCCCCAAGGTGCCTGGTGTTTAGGGGAAACAGGAACGGCTCTGCTCAAGATGTTTATAGAAGGCACAAAAAAGAGGACATTTCTCTGCCCTCTGTCTCAGTTTTCCCCTTCCTTTTCACCCCTTACCAGTCTTGTTCCTCATTTCTGGAGAGTCAGCATTGTACAGCAGTTAGAGTACTAGTTTTGAGTCAGGAAGACTTGACTTTGAATCTGATCTCAGGCACTTAATAGCTGTGTGACCCTGAGCAAGTCACTTTACCTCTTGGGGCCCCAATTACCTCATCTGTAAAATAAGGGTATTGGACTCAACTGCCGAGACCTCTTCTACCTCTTAAATCTGACTTCAGGAGAATCTACCCTTTTCATCATCTACATCTCAGATCCACCCTCTATTTAGCAATGAGCCTTCTTCTCTGCTGTTATAAATGGAAAGACTGATTGATGTGTACATCGCTGTCTATACAGTTTAAGTCCAGAGCCAAAGATTAACCGCGTGCCTGCTAAGATAATGTCATCCTTGCTTTCAAAGAGGAATTGACAGCGGCTTATAGCTCGAAATGCTGAGAAGTGACTGTATACTGTCTTCTTCATGCAGAACTCATCCAAACTCAATACTATTTGCAGCATCAGCCCTTAATGCTTCCTGGGAAATGGGACAAGCAGAAGGGAAATGTTTAGCTGGAACTATGGTGTCTGCCCTCATTGCAGTGCTAAGCAGTATTTTATTGAGCAGATAAGGAAGCTGGGGCCCAGAGAGATGGAACAATTTGCCTGGGGTCACAGAGGAAATTAGTGATGGCTTTGGAATTAGAATTGAGCTCCTCCTGACCCCTGGATCTCTCGGGACCACACCATAGCAATAGAGATGGACAATTTGCTATTTATGACTTAGAGGTCATGGGCAAAGACAGTCCATTTTACAGGCATTGACCCTCATGTGGCCAGAAAACATGTTAAAAGTGATGTGTCAAATGTCAAATGCTATGAACAAGCAATTTTCAGATGAAGAAATCAAAGGCATCAATAATCATATCCAAAAATGTTCTAAATTCCTCTTGAATAGAGAAATATGTCAAGCCTTGCTTTGCCCTCCTACAGGAATGCAAATTAAAACGATGCTGAGGTACCACCTCACATCTATTAGATTAGCCAATATGGCAGTAAAGGAAAGTGGTAAATGTTGGAGGGGATGTGGCAAAATTGGGACACTGATGCATTGCTGGTGGAGTTGTGAACTGATCAATCATTCTGGAAGGCAATTTGGAACTATGCTCAAAGGGCTATAAAACTGTATACCCTTTGATCCAGTAATACTACTACTGGGTTTGTATCCCAAAGAGATAATAAAAAAGGGGAAAGGACCTACTTGTACAAAAATATTTGTAGCAGCTCTTTTTTGTAGTAGCAAAGAATTGGAAATTGAGGGGAATTAGGGAATGGCTGAACAAATTGTGGCACATGTTGGTGATGGAATAATGTTGAGCCATAAGAAATTATAAGCAAGATGATTTCAGAAAAAGTTGGAAAGATCTTCAGGAAATAAGCAAAACTGGGAGAACAATTGTACACAGAAACAGCAATATTAGAAGATGGTTGTCTTTGAAATCTTGACTACTCTCAGCAATGCGATGATCTGGGACAAACCTGAAAGACTTATGACAGGGAATGCTCTCCACCTCCAGAGTCAGAATTGTTGGAGTCATCTTTTAACATTAGTGTATTTTATGGTTTTATTTTGCAGTTTTGATTATATATGGGTTTGCTCTTATAGCAGTGACCAATATGGAAGTGTGCTTTGCTTGACAACAAAAATAAAAATTTTAAAAAGTGAAGTGTCAAAGATAGCACATCTATGGCTTAGCATGGGATTTCCACCCAGAACAAATACAATTATAAAAAAGATAAAAGGCAAATGTTGTTTGTCCTTTGTTTTCAAAAAGGGCCAATGACATCGTGGGGTAATATCTTGACTTGAGCATGAATTGGATATAAGTCAGGCAGAGTTGCACAAAATCTACAGCCTCATTCTGCCTTCTAGAGTTATTGAAGTTCAGTAGCAAGTCAAAAGGCAGGATAACTGGCAATGGCACAGGATACAGTGGATGGTGTTGTACTCTTTGATATCTGATGAAGCTCTAAACACATCCCATGGCACCTACTTCAGCCACCTTCATGGGCATTAAAACAAATTGTTTTCATCCACCCTTTCCACCAAGGGAAGACTTCACACGTTTAGGATAGACGGGTTTGTGGCCATCAGTTACCCTCAACCTGGTTTAACCCATTTGCCAAGATGGTTTACTAGTGTTGACCACTGGGAATGCTCCAACTTCTCGGAGTCATGGATGAGAGCTGGGTGAAAGGTGGGTGCCAAAAGCAGTGAAATATTCTGAAAAGTGCTCAGCAAGCCCTCACACTAGAGGTGCAAGACCTCCGTGAATACCCATACTCCTCTAAAAGTCAAATGATGGGGGGCAGCTGGGTAACTCAGTGGATTGAGAGTCAGACCTAGAGATGGGAGGTCCTAGGTTCAAATCTGGCCTCAGACATTTCCCAGCTGTGTGACCCTGGGCAAGTCATTTGACCCCCATTGCCCACCCTTACCATTCTTCCACCTAAGAGTCAATACACAGAAGTTAAGGGTCTAAAAAAAATAAAAGTCAAATGATGCTCTAACAGAAGATTCTAAAGCTTTGTCTAGCTGTGACATAAGGAGGAGGTAGATCTGATGTACAGGGTACCTTGGGTGAGTTTTAAGTGAGGCAAAAATCACTTGAATTCAGGGAATTAGGATAGAGTTCTCAGCAATGACAGGGATTAGACCTCAAAATTCCTAAAAGTGAAGAAGGATATTTCTTACTTCCATTCTTAGCTCTCCACATTATTTTAGTCAGGAACTCTTGGACTATTGCTGGCGCTATCTAGCCTTTGGCCAGGTCCATGTTGGTCATGCCTTATGGAGACCTACAGAATTAAATAGGCATAAAGGGGAAAGACATAGGAAAGATGGTCTGAAGTAAAGAGTATGAGAAGCTTAACTATGATACTGATGTTGAGGCTGGGCCTGACTTCTGAAGAGAACAGAGTTGGAAGTCAGAGGTCAAGAATGTATTTTGGAGATGATCAGACAAGGGTATATAAAGGGGCTCTCTAAGATCAGCAATGGGTGAGCTGGGTTCTCTATGGTGAATTTCACAGAAACTCCAGGATGAAAGAGATCTCAAAGATCATTTAGTCTAAGCTTGCTTGAAGCCAGTACTCCCTCCATCCCTAGCTTCCTTGAGAAATGTAGGTTCAGTAAATCTTCCTTTGCTCGTGTTTGAGTCCTATTCTCAAGGCACCGATTTTCCTACCTGGCTAAACAGAATCCTGTTTGAGACTCAAAAGCCAATTGGCTCTTTTCTTTCTTTGTAATGGGGCTTGGGGAGGAGGAGGACATAGGAACTGAAGAAACCTAGAGTAAATGGGTAAGGGCACTTAAGAAAGACTCATTATACCCTCTCTTCCAAGGGAATCAGCTGAGCTTTCAGCCTGGTCAGTGGCTGACTTTTGCCTAAGGACTGAGTGCCCGGACTTCCCTTGCATGGTCCAGCTCTGTCTGTCATCCAACTACTGTAAAGATGATCTAAGGGCAAAGCCTGCCTGCTGTCTCCATGCTGGGGCTTGGCATTTTCCAGCAATGATTCCCTGTGATCTACGAGCTGTGCGGAGCCCTGATTTATAAAGCGGCAACACAGATTGTCTCCCACCCGTTCATGACGGTCTTTAATGAAGTGTGGCACCGAGGCAGAGATGTTTGGCAGGCTTGTGAGGCTTTGTTGAGGCTCTATCCATCACCAACTCACTCTCTAGGCAGTGACAGGACATTCTTTAGCCCTGGCCTGACTGAGCTGGATGTTCTCTCCCACTGAAATCCCTATACACTGGTTTCAAAGGAATCCTGCACAAAGGTGCCAGGGCCGGTCCCTTAAGGAGCCCCTACCCCAAGCCAAAAGCCTTCTCCCCAGCCCCACCCTCCCCGACACACAGCCTCAACCCCTGCCAGCAAAGTGATAATCATCTGGCATCACCAAATAGCAAGGATGCATAAACAACAAGCAGCAAACAAAACCATGTCAGTCGGAGCACATTATCTGCTCAATAAGAGTTGAACTTAATTGAGTGAGACTAATCCACATTTGGGGGAGGGGGTTGTTGTTTTTAAGGGAGGGAGATAGTATGAGGCTCTGAGACACTTCCTGCTGCTATGTGGAACTGTTCCCATGATCGTACCATGAATGGGCTTGTTTTACCTTTTGTGTCCTCAGGATTCCCTGGACTCAGGTTTGGCATCTTTGTTTCCAGGGATCTGGGGGACTGTTGCCTAAGCCCTGATCCCTTTTCCAAATGGAAGTCAGGGATCATTTAGTAATTACATCCAAGAGGGAGCATGGATAGAAAGCCAATCTTATAACCAGCAAGACCCGAGTTCAAAATCTGCTTCTGATGCCTATTGGCTTTGTGACTCAGGGCAAACCATTCGGGATCTCAATTCTCTATGTAGCTCCTTAGGGTTTTAGATTTAGAGACGGTGTGGACCCGCATTGGTAGAATGAGTTTCCCATTTAATATTCCTTATACCAGTGAAATCACTGGCTTAGTTCCTATTCCTATCAGCATATGTGAGGATGAAAGGAGACAAAGAAACCTGGTATTCATGAAAAACAGGAATATCCTCCTATGGGATTTGCTCAGTGCTTTTTTTCTTCTGAATTTATAAAAGGAGCTTTATCAGCAGAAGGTCAGTTTGCCTCCCAGTACGGGAAGGGGAAAGGTCTTCCTCATGTTATATGCACAACTATTACCACCTCAGGCACAAATAACCTCCTTCTTAACCCAAACCTTTTTTTTTTCCCCTCACTTTTCCCTACTGTTTGGAAGCTGCCTCTAGAATAAGGAAGGAGGGAAGGAAGCCAACATTCATCATTTCCCCCTAACAGTTTGCTTTTAGTTTTGATATTGGGTCTTTCCTTTGAGTTTCTGGTGGGTGGTGGTGTTGGGGTTTCTTTTTGAACTGGGTGAAAATGTGTATTTATCTTTGCATCAGAGTAATTTTGCATGGGAAATCTCTAAGTGGTTAAATGCTTTGTCCTGCTTTTGTTGAGAAAGAAAACACCTACTACCATAAATCAACCATTCAGAGAAAATGTTTAAGTAATGCTTGTATCCATCTCTTGACATTAAGACACGCCAACACAGATCACAGCCAGTGGAAGGAGGAGGGAAGATTGCTTTCTTAGGGGATAAGTTAGCACTAGGCCTTACCCTCTGGGGCTCTCTGATGTATAAACACCAGAGGCAGCTGGGACCAAGGGTCTTGCATATTTGGGGATCAGGTCAAAATCTAAAGGACTTGGGTATAATCTGTCTCTTGCCTTGACGAAAACTCTAGAAAGAGAACCATGGAGTACTGGCTTGTAGATGCTCCATACGTGTTCAGCATCACTTGGAAGTATTTCCATTTTGGCCCGTGATTATATCAGCCAATGAAGACTTCTCAAAGGGCTAATTTTACATGCAGAAGGTAGCTGTTTTCCACACTTTGGGGAGCATCCTATTGTATGGAATATATCTCTGGAAGGTTCTCAGTTCCATCCTGAGCTAGGAGAGAAAACTAGCCATCAGATCAGCATTAGGCCATAAAGCAAGGGTGGGCAAGGGTAACCAAAGAGGGCAGGATCTGCATTTTCTCTGGCTCAGAGATAAAAAGTTCAGGAAAGGGTTGGACCAGACCAAAAGAGGAAGGGTTCTCCTCTAGTCCATTGTCCCATCAATCTTGACCAGTGTAGAGGCAGAAGGTGACAGTCCTGGAGTGTCCTGGCATTGTGGAGTAATCTCTTCCAGTCTAGTCTTGATAGTTGGTAAAAGCTGCCTGTCCCATTCACCCTGGAGAGAAAGAGAAAAAAATGAGACCCAGAGAAGTAAGTTGGTAGGACATTCTCTCACCAGTTCATTTAGTTCAGTGGATTTTCTGGGATGCTCTTAAGAAATTCTCCCATAAGTCTTGGGATTAGATTTGTGAGAAAGAGTATATAGTGGAGGCAGAGGTAACACAATGGATAGAGAGCCATTACTGGAGTTGGGAGGTCCTGAGTTCAAATTTGACCTCAGATACATTCTAGCTGTGTGACATTGGGCAAGTGACTTAACCCCAACTGCCTTGGCCTTACTGCTCTTTTTTGCCTTGGAACCAATACTTAACATCAGTCAGATACTTAGATAATAAGGCAAAAAGTAAGGGATAAAAAAAGGAGTATATAGTGAAAACTAATTCACTTTGTCTTTATGAGTCTCAGTTTCCTCCTCTGTAAAATGGATAGATGTGGGTTAGATGATCTCAAAGGTCCCTTCCACCTCTGACATTCTGCACTTTATGACCCCTTCTATTTATGCCTTTTTGTGTTCTATGGTCTCTTCCAACTCTTGACATTTTCTCCTTCCATTTTTTGATTTCTGCAACCCTCCAAGCTCTATTCAAGCCACCTCATGGTCTTTGTCTCTAGCTGGCATCAACCTCTTTCCATCTTAAGAACTTGTAAAATAGGTGTCGAATTAAACCAAATTCCAATCTTCTCTTTTATGGCAGGACAAAGTCCAGAGAAGGAGACTCAAGTTTACACAGTCCCTTAAGGTCCGAGCCTGGACTCCTTATCTCCCAGGGTGCTTTTCACACACAGCACACCAGATCAGCCAGCAATATTTTGAATAAGCTCACCCATTGTAAACATGTCCCTTTTTTAGCAGCCTCCCCCACCCTGACATTAAGTTCCTCATCCTCCACAACATCTGACATCAGCACAGGTCACCTGAGGCTGGCCAGCACAAAAGCAATCCCTACGAGCTGGAAACTTTGGATTTAGCATTAAAGAGCTGAGCTCACAGAATGCTTCAGGGAAAGTAGCAGGCTTTAGAATCACCAGGCTATAAAAATCTATGTGACTAATAAGAACTAAACTCTGTTTTCTTGACAGGCTGGATTGGGATTTGGCTGGTGAACGCATTAAATGTCTCTAAATCTCATTTGGTCTCCAATGGAAGTGGGGGGGGGGCGCAAACTAAGGCATATACTTTCAGAAGAGTTTTTCCTTCTTCCTTCTCCCTCCTCTCTCCCTCCTCACCCCACTCCCCATCCTTATTTTTAGTCTCAGAGGAGCTCACTCATACCACATGAGTTTCTTAGGAACTAGAGATGCTCTTGAGTTGTGGGTTGTGAGAAATGGGAAAATATGAACAAGGGAGATTGTGGCATCTCCTCTTTTAGGGGTGATGTTAAGCTTCCCTTCCATTCCTCTATAGCAACGGTCAGCAACCTTTTTGGCCATCAGAGCTATAAATGCCAGCGGAAGGAGGAGGATGGAGGCAGAAGGAGCTGGAATATGGGGCGGGGGCTGAAGAGCCCCCTGGGGCACATCCTAAGGCTCTGCCCAGACTGGCCAGTGGGGAGGTGGAGCCAGATATGGCTAGAGAGCCATACGTTGCTGACCCCTGCTCTATAGTATACCCTTTCAGACTTAATTAGATTCATCTAAGTGACAACTTTCTTACTGTTTCATCTGGGTTATCACAGGACCCTCATCTCACACTCTTGCGGAGTTATTCCTCAGTGATCATCATTGGACAGGTTCAAAGGAGAGTAGGCACCTAATAAATACTTGTTAATATGAACTGGAAACAAGAGCTAGAGGATGCACCCCCTTCCCCCTTAAAGAGGAGTGAGATAGTCCACACATAGCCCTTGAAATTTTGTGGCTTAGATTTATCAAGAAATATGGGATCAGAACTTCTTGCCCCTTCATTGTCAGCCATCAGAGGGTAACTTCTGTGCCCCTAATCCCCTCTTTTATCCTTTTTTTTTTTTAACCCTTACCTTCTGTCTTGATACCTTGTATTGGTTCCTAGGCAGAAGAATGGTATGGGCTAGGCAGTTAAGTGACTTGCCCAGGGTCACACGGCTAGGAAGTATCTGAGGTCAAATTTGAACCCAGGACCTCCTGTCTCTGGGCCCTAGATCTCTACCGACTTAGCAACCTGCTCCTTTTATCTTGATAAAATATAACTGGAGAACAATGTCTCAGAATCATGAGATCCTCAGAATCCCTGGAGATGACACAAGGGCTATCAACCAAGAGTTGGAAAAGCTGGGTTATGTTTGGTATACTAGGTTAGGCTTAATCTTCACAAAAGAAGGTTCTAGAGAGCACTCAGGCCATGACCTTCTTGTATGACCTTGGGCAAATTATTTGTCCAATTCAACAAGCATTTGGTAAGCATTTACTGCGTTCCAGGTACTGTACTCTAGTATACTAGGGTCATAAGATAATGACAAAACAATCCCCATTCTACTGGGGGGAACAACACAAACGCAGATAAGGAAGTGCAAAATACATACAAAGTAATTTTTGGGTGAGGGGCACTAGCAATCGGAGGAGACCAGAATGAACCTCACACAGGAGGTGATAGGCCAATTCTTTAAGGAAGGTATAAGTTCTTAGAGGCAAATGTGAAGAGAGAGTACGTTCTGGAGTGTGGGGACATACTAGGCAAAGAGAATTGTGTATAGAAGGTTCTTCACTTTGCCTCTCTCTCTTCATTTGTCAAACAGAAGAGCTAGACTAGATCATCTCTAGTACTTCTTCCACTTTCTGTCAGTGTATGAATCTAGAACAAGTTTGTTTGTTTGTTTTTAACTAGACTTGTATTTTTATTGGAATGAGGAATTCCCAATAAAGCAATTCCCTCTACCAATGAAGGTTGGCACCAGCTCTATAACTTAAAAATTCTAGAGAATTACCCAGGGACACTAAGAAGTTAGATGACTTGGCAAGTGTCTCCCTGCCAGGATGTGTCAGAGGCAAGACTTCAACCCAGGTCTCCTTAACTCAATGTCTCTACCTACTCTACTACCCTGCCTCATACTACCTAAAGTTTTAAGACTGACTAATTTACTTAAAAAAAAATTAAAAACCCGGGGCAGCTGGTAGCTCAGTGGATTGAGAGCCAGGCCTAGAGATGGGAGGTCCTAGGTTCAAATCTGGCCTCAGACACTTCCCAGCTGTGTGACCCTGGGCAAGTCACTTGACTCACATTGCCTACCCTTACCACTCTTCCACCTAGGAGCCAATACACAGAAGTTAAGGGTTTAAAAATGTAAAAAAAAAAAAATTTTTTTAAACCTGGAATGACCTCCAGGAATTGATGCAGAATGAAAGGAGCAGATCCAGAAGAACATTGTACACAGAGACTGATACACCGTGGTAGAATTGAATGTAATGGACTTCTGTACTAGCAGCAATGCAAGAATCCAGAGCAATGCTGAGGGATTTATGGAAAAGAACGCTACCCACATTCAGAGGAAGAACTGCAGGAGTGGAAACACAGAAGAAAAACAACTGCTTGAACACATGGGCTGATGGGGATATTATTGGGGAGGTAGATGCTAAAAGATAACTCTAGTGCGACTATCAATATGGAAATAGGTCTTGATTGATGACACATGAAGAAACCAGTGGAAATACATGTCAGCTACAGGGGGGAGGTTGGGGGGTTAAGGGAGGTAGAGGGGAGAGTAAGAACATGAATCATGTAACCATGAAAAAAATTCTAAAAAATAAAAATTCAAAAAAAAATTAAATCCTTACTTTCTGTCTTAGTAACAACTCTAAGAAGGGCAAGGGCTTGGTAAGGTAAATAACTTGTCCAAGGTCACACACCCAGGGAATGTCTGAGACCAGATTTGAGCCCAGGTCCTCCTGACACCAGACCTGGCAGTCTATTCACTGTGCCACCTAATGTGCTTTTTATAACACTGGACAGAAAGTGCTCAGTGACAACACTCATAAAGGAATATTGGACTATTTGTAGAGTACAAGGACAAGACACACATTGGCTAGCGAGTATTGAACATAACCTCAGGACCAATACCAAGTACCTACGACAAGTCCTTGGAGAGGTCTTAGCTTTGTGGGAATGGAAAGGAGGGGAGGACTCGTCGTATCGGTTGGTGCCAGGATTTGAGGGCACAGGGTATTCCTTCTCCCTCTCTACCTTTCATAGTCTCACCATGGCTATTATTCCTAACATATCATCCTCTTCAAACTGTGCATGATCCCTGACCCAGCCATCTCGGATCAGAACCTGGCTCCAACACCTGCCATTCCCTAGGGTCGGGGAAGGGAGAATTCATGTGCCTTTTAACCCATTCTTTTACTTTCTGGCAGCTCCTTCCTTTTAAGAGTCTATTTCTCTTGAGAACAATTTTCCAGATGATTGGACAGAGCAATGCCTTTTCTTGCTCTTGGATTGGAGATTAAGTTCAGGAACGGGCTCTTGTGAAGTTTCTCTCTCTTGCTCCATTTGGATCCCGCCCTTCTTGATACTTACTGGGAAGCGGACTGCGGAAGACTTGTTGCAGTCCATGGTGATTGGGGCAAAGTTATACAGGGCCTTGAGCATAGTCCGGCTCAAGGAATTCCAAGGGACTGAAGCAAACTGCTCTTCGACAGAAGTATTGTGACATGGACAGACATCCTCATTGTTAAACCTGGGGAGGAAGAAATCACTGTCAGCTGGAAGAACACATTACAACATTTGGATTCCTCCTCACTACAAGGAAACAAGGAAATAGCCACTTAATCCTGCCCTGTAGAATAGGGTCATTGAGAATGGGGGTAGGACTTTCCCATGTGTCTTTCCTCAAAATCAGAGATGACTTAGAAATAGCTGTCATCTACACTGAATCCTAAGGCAGCTAGGTAACAAAGTGGATAAAAGTGCTGGGCCTGGAGTCAGGAAAATCTGAGTTTAAATCTAGCCTCAGACACTTACGGGGTGTGTGACTCTGGACAAGTCACTTAACCATGTTTGCCTCAGTTTCCTCATCTGCAAAGTGATCTGGAGAAGGAAATGGCAAACCACTGCAATATCTTTGCCAAGAAAACTCCTAATGGGATCTCAAAGAGTTGGAAGTGACTGAACTACAATAACGCTGAATCCTTTCTCGGGAAGTGACTCCCACAAAATAGGGCATCTTTTTTTATTATCTCCAGAGCAAATGATTTAGCAGGAAGAATACTAGGATAGGAGTCAGTGGAGCTGGTTTTGAGTCCTAGTGTTGTTACTTACTAGTTATGAAACAAGTTACTAAACTCTTCTGGGCCTGTTTCTTTCTCTGGGATGGGGAGAGATGGAGGTGGGAATACCCTGTTCTGATTCCCTCACAAAGGTATTGTGAGAACCAAGGGAAATAATGTAGATGAAAGTACTCCCCTGATTGTCGCTTTAAACCACTCCAAACTTGAACAGAATTACATATTCACTTATATAATATTTTTAAAATAATATTTTCTTTTCCCCCATATAACTTATAAAACAATTTTTAACATTCTTTTTTTAAACTTTGGGCTCCAAATTCTCCCCCTTCTTCTGACCTTCCCTCCCTCCCTCCCACCCCTCCATGAGATAGTAATATTTATATAGTGTTAACAGATGACATCAAAGAGGGGAGATATGCGTACCCCTATCTCAACCACCACCACCACCACCAATTCCCAGCTTGATCAAGCATTTTTGTTTGTTTATGACAACTCACTCTGCTCTCTGGCCTAGTCACTTGCCTGACTTTCTCATTTTTCTGCATCTGTAAAATGGGCAGGCTGTGTGTATGTATGTGTGTTGGAATATTTCCACTTCTACTACTGGAGCCAATGAAGATTTCCTAGCTATCACGGTGTTGTGAATTCAGACAAATCAGAATACATTCTAATATGTTATGAATGTTCTCCTTGGGATAGGGGGTGGGGATGGAGGAAGAAGAGTTACCTGTTAACAAAGCGAAAATACATTTGTAAATAGCCAGGGTCCATATAACTCTTACATAATTCCAACTGTGTCAGCGGGTAGTAGTGTATATAATTCACACACATCTCTTTTGTGATGCTAAGTCCACCCTGGAAAGTTAAAAAAAAAAATAGACTAATAATTATAACCCCATTTGTGTGCCTGGTAATCTTAGATTTTCAAAGCAATTTCACAAATGTTATTTCATTTGGCCTCCAAAACAGTTCTATAAGGTACCAATTAGGTATTTTTATTCCAACTTTACAAATGAGAAATCTTATTTACAGGAAGGTAATATCGGATGAAATGGCCATTAAGGTCACTTACATCCTAATGGTCAGGGGTTCTTTAGCTCAGACTAGCCTCAAGACATAAAGACTTCAGAGCAACACGTATTCCCTGCCTCTTGCCAGACATTCTGGAGGGGATACGTGATTGGAAGAAAACAGAATTCTTCCCTCAAGCGACTCGGAGTCTAGTTGGGGAGACTAGACTGAGACATATGAAACAATCAGAGAATTAGTCAAGACTTTATGTCATCAAGTACTTTATTGAACATGGTGGTTTCCAAACTTGGGGAGAGACAGACAGACAGACAGACAGACAGAGGCAGAAGCAGACAGAGACAAAAACAAAGACAGAGAAAGGAGAGAGATCCACGTTGACTCACCACAGTTGCCAGCTCTCTGGATTCTGTGTTGTATGTACAAGAAGTAATGAGCACATCGCCCTGTGTAACCAAACAGTCACACTTATTAACATGTGTGTCCTGAGGCTGATGCATATGGAGAGAATGTGATGAACAGAACTCCCTCAGTAATCTAAATCTAAACATAATGGCACCCACCAACAAATGGTGTGGTGAATAGAGCGCTGGGCTGAGTCAGGAGACCCGGGTTACACTCCCCATTCTGCCACTGCCTAGTTGTATAACTTCAGACAAGTTATTTCCCCAGTCTGGGACTGGAGAATCTTAAGAGCTGGAGGGGACCTGAGACACCATCTAGTCCAAATCCCTCATTCTATGAAGGACAAAATGATGTTGTAATATGAAATGTTTCAAGGTCCTTTTCCAGCTCTAATGTTCTATGTTTGATGATCTAACATTCTTGAATCCTAAAATCCTGACTGATCTAACATTCTATCTTCATTGGTTGAACATTCTGTTTGCTAAGGTCCCTTCCATCTCAAAAATTCTCCTGTGTAACACTCTTTGTTCTAAGGTCTCTTAACAGCTATAAAAATCTATAATATTGTGATTGTATATCCTGTCACTTCACAGATGAGGCTGTAGGTGAAAGATCTCAACAGAGTAAAGCCATAGTGTCCCATTTGAAGGTAACTTTCAGATAATCCTGAAGATGACATTTGAGGTCAAACTGCAGTATTCCATAGAGTTAGTTATGTATTTTGATTTTCCCCTTTTCAATCTCTGAGAAGGAAATTTGATGAGACTGCCAACTCCAGCTGCCCTCTGTCACTTCCCCACCCCATCCCCATCTCCTTCCATGGAAGGATCTGTCACTCATACCTACTTGCATGATTAAGATATGGAAATGAGACAAAATTGTACTGGGAGAAAAAGCAAGATCTTACTTGACTTAGTTAGCTGGGGCATGGTACTATTTACTAGTTTTCTCATGGGATACTCACCGGGAGAACAGTAACAACTTTCTTTAACATTCGGATCTCCTAGAAGAAAAGAAAGAGAAGGAGTAAACGAAGGGGGCAATTATGAAAGAAGCTATTCTAAAAAGTCCTGGGCTGCCATGCTGGAGAACAATTTGGATCTATACCCTAAAGATTATAAAATTGTGTATACACCTTTGATCAAGCAATGCTACTACTAGCCCTATATGCCAAAAACATCAGAGAAAAAGGAAAAAAGATCTTTATATACAAAAAATATTTATAGCAGTTTTTTTTTACGGTGGCATAAAGAATTGGAAATTGAGGGGATACCCATCAATTGGGGAATGACTGAACAAGTTGAGATATATAATTGTGATGGAATACTATTATGCTATAAGAAATGATGTGAGGAATAGTTTTTGAAAAACCTAGGAAGACTTATATGAATTGATACAAAGTAAAGTGAGCAGAAACAGAACATTGTATAGAGTAACAGCAATATTATAATAATGATCAATTGTGAATAATTTAGCCACTCTAACCAATACAATGATCTGAGACAAGTCCAGAGTACTCATGATGAAAAATGCTATCTACTTCCAGAGAAAGAACTAACAAACTCTGAGTACAAATTGAAGCATAGTTTTTTCACCCACTTTATTTTTCTTACCTTTTTTTTTTTTGGCAACATGGTGAATATGAAAATATGTTTTGTATTACTTCACATGCTTAATTGATATCATATTAGCTTTTTTATTGGATTGGGGAAGGAAAACATTTAGAAGTCAAAATTTAAAAAATTAATGTGAAAGAAAGAAAGAAAGAAAGGAAGGAAGGAAGGAAGAAAGGAAGAAAGGAAGGAAGGAAGGAAGGAAGGAAGGAAGGAAGAAAGAAAGAAAGAAAGAAAGAAAGAAAGAAAGAAAGCTGTCTCTTATACACAT